>NC_057878.1:900000-1145000 GCF_019740435.1 Gambusia affinis | reverse complement strand
GACAGGTCACCAGTCCATCATAAGGCAACACAGCAAACACCCTTAAGGAGAATTTAGAGAGACCAATTAACCTGACAGTCATGTCTTTGAACTGTGGGAGGAAGCCAGAGTACCCAGCGAGAACCCACAAATGTACAGGGAGAACATGGAAACTGCATGCAAACAGAACCTGGGCAGGGAATTGAACCCAAGACCTTCTTGCTGACAGGCAACAGTGCTACCAACTGTGCAGCCTAATATTTGAAGTCATTTCTTGAAATAAATATACAACTAATGTGGGCTACAAGCTTAACCACAACTAAACAAAGATGTTGTGAAAATAGTGATATGCTTTCGTAGTGACTTTTATAATCAAGGTCATGTAAAAATATAATGACTGGTTAGGAGCTTTAGGCATGTCAGAGCAGGATGGATGGATCTACTATTGCAGGACCAAAGAAATTAGATTTGAGTAACAAAATAATCTTTCAGTTCTTGAAATAGGAACTGAAAATCATTTTTGTACACGTCCACTTTAATAACATGTTTGAAGAGTTTCAGTCAGGTTTCCGAACTCATTGCTGCAGAGAAACAGCACTGGTGAAAGTCACTAATGATACTCTCATATCCTCAGACATGAGACCATCAATCATTAGATTGATGTTTGAGTCTTTCAGCTTTCTGAAGGTCTTTTAAAGTTTTGGATGGGTATTTTTATTCACTTTCAGTGCAGTTTTTCAGATAAGACATCCTCCATGGATGTTGAAACATGCCATGCTGCTTGTTCTTAGTTAGGACATGTTTTGCCAATAAAATAATACGATGTGACCATCATGAAGAAATTAAAACTCTGTACTGAGACATGGCTGAGCCTCCAATTGTACATTTGAGAAGAAAAAAAAACATTATAACCCTGATCAAGAGCAAAAACATCTGTGTTAGAATCAATCATGTACACCTAATGTGAATGTAAGTTGATCAATGGAGCAACGTGACAATAAATAAATGAGCACTTGTGGCTCAAGCTAACCCTCGTTTTTTAGTTCTTCTTCTCATTGACCATTAGAATGAGTATATCACCCATACACAGAGATTATTACACTGATTAATAGACTGGCTGAGAGGATAGTGATTAAGTATCACAACCCTGTAATTTATTCTGTGACCCTTTAGTGAATGGTACAATGCACATAAACTACTTAACTGCTGTGCTCTCATTTGTTTCATGGCATAGTTTTGACTTTTTGACCCTTTACACAGTCCGTTCTCCTGACTAATACAGATGAGGGAGTCCCTCCTCCATTTTCTGCACGTTTTGCATAAGCTGCTTGCTTTGCAAAACTGCTTTATCTCTGCACCAGATTCACAAAGCAGATTACACTTAAAGCAAATTCAAACACCCTCATCCAGCCGATAATATGGGATACATTTTGACCAAATTTTAGTTTTCTTGAAATTGCTAAATTATTATAGTTTATTGGATAAAGACCAGGCCTAACATCACTAGCTGTTTATTCCAGCATAACGTCTTGAATCCTCCAGAGACTCTCAGCATCCATCAAACCAGTGATGTGTGGCGGGGTTCATAACTGCTCTGAAGTTGGATGTACAAAGTCCAAACTAGAAGCTCATGTAGTTTAATTGTGACCTTGATTAAAGCATTTAGTTGTTTTAAATGTTTTCAGTTATGCTCTCATTAAATCCAATAAAAAGATAAAATATTTTAACACATTTTATAAAAATTAATTTTTGTCTTTTTAAGTTATTTCTTTTTTAATAACACTGAAAATCATGGATGGTTTTAACCTCATTTGTATATGCAGTCCATGCGCCTGCCTTTTCCCAGATGACAAATATTTCTGTCACTGTTACAAAATTTGTTCTGGTTTGTCTCGTTTTTCTTTCAGTTTTGAAAGTCCAGGTCTTTTAAAAAATATGTTCAACAAGGAGGAGAGTCATCCTGAAGCAGTTCTATTCCCACTGTACTTTTGTGCTTCTTCCAGATTCTTTGTAGTCTGTAGAAGAAAAGCACCTGTTGCTCTTTGTGTGGATGAGGTTCAGCACAGTCCTCACCCTGCACGTTTCAAGTATATAACACACATTCATTAAATGTATCAGATACACTGTTGAATGTCAACATTGGACATGTGTGTTGACTATGTATAGAGAGTGAGCAATGGGCAGGTGGCAATTGCCTGCTTCAGTCAGAGTGTATAACAGCGGCACCAGCAGTGAGGCACAGCACTGCCTCATCTCAGACTTTTCCCAATTGTTTCAACAGGCAGGTGCTTAAACTCAATACTTTCAATTGAATATTTACAATTGCTGAATTGTAAAATTGTGCAATTTTGAACATAGAAATGTTGATAACATACATGAAATGAATTTGCAGGACAGTCAGGTGAATACACTGATTTTTTCTTACCTATTTTACTTGTCATGATGACAGTGGAGGCAGTGCCTCACCTGCCTCCCTGACTTCACATCATCATATCAGGCAGGACGGATCCTTCCAACTCAGTTCCTCTTTTCCTCTCAGACTGCTTGCTGTGTCTCACCCTTCAATCTGTTTTAGATAAACAAACTGCTCCCCTTCTCTCCAAGTTAAAGATGTTATGTAAAATTCCATAATTGGTCCTTTTTCTTCACCATCCTTTCCATCATTTGAATATACCCTTTAGGTATCGCTATTCGCAAGTACTCTGGCAATAAGCATTTTTATCTATCAACTTTACACCTTTTATAAAACCCTCCACTAACAGTCTGATACCCAGCTACGAGCTGCAGAGCTCTGCCTTTGCTGACCATACCTTATCTTTATTCAGTCTAGCAGCAGGCTAAAGCAGCAAACATTACTTCATCTTTCAAAGTGTATCTTTTACTTGTTTGGCATTTATTAGGAAGAAAAATATGTCTGGCCACTGGCTGTAAAAGCAGTTCCAAAATCTTCAATAAACCTCAACCAACTACTGCAACTGCTTGAATACCCTATACCAATATCTGTCCCTCAATTTCCCCATTGGTCCTTCTGGCCTGTTTCAGGTCAACATGTTCAGGGTATGTAATATTAATATTAATATAAATATTAATATTTATAAATTAATTAATTAATATCATATATTGCACTCCAATATATATTGGAGTGCATGACTATATATTGGAGAGCTACTTTATTTACGTTCTGTTTCTTCATACCTGCATGTGATGCATCCCATAACCATGAGCTTTGTATTCTGTATTTCAAAAAGTAATTGTCTGAATTTGACTAAACTGTCAGAATTTCATTTTGTTTACCATAAGATCTGCAAATCCGTCAGACTTTTCCTTGCATGCAGGAAGAAATTCAAAATCAACACATACATCAGTTGTCTACAGTCTACTGTGATCCTTAGAGCTGGACCATGCCGGTTAAACTGCTTACAGACCTGATGCAATTGTACACCTTTAATTTCCACTATTTTATTCTTGACTTGAATATCATTGGAGCTTTCAGTGCCGTAAATCATGAGCCAATCAGTGAATGCGGTCAACTGAAAATCAAATCACTTCGGTGTCGTATCTGGCTTGGTGCTGCTGGTAATGTCCCTGAAGTAGGTATGAAGATCTGAGAACAGGCAGAGCCATGCTGGATCTGCTAATGGAAAATGGATCTGGTCGAGGCGGACCAGGACCGAACTGGTTAGAGGTGCTCTAGTGTAAAAGCGCCTCATGAATAGCAGAATTCCCACAGACAGGTTTTTCTTACTGGTCAATGCTGAGTGCAGTTCTATTAATGGGAGGAGAGAATGGCCTACTGCCTATTATGTTTTCTTTGATCTTTGAGTTGTTCATTATACTTATCATCAGGACTACTAGACACTTTATTGATTATAAATTAAAGCTATTCTTTGGTTTATTTTGGTAAGAAATTTCTAACTGTTGTGCAAAATTGGTCTGATCAGTTGGTATTTAAATCCCTATTTGTCATTGGCTGTTCACACTATTTTCTTTTGTTGATTAATTAATTTACTCTAATGGTAAGTTGCTGATAAAGCCAAACTTGAATTCATCCATCTCTTTTAAGGGCCTGTGATGTAAATTCAGTTTCACATGTCTTTTGGAATTGTGTCCTTTTTTAAAAAGTTTATCTTTATGTTTATCTTACCTCTTTAAGATCCAAAATCTCATTTACATTTGCGTTAGTCATGGCGACGGCAGTGCGTTTGCCCTGCAATTGGTTGATTGCCGACTCCATTCCTGGTCTTCCCGCCCTCGTTGTTTGTGTCCCTGGGCAAGACACTTCACCCACCCTGCCTGCTGGTGTTGGTCAGAAGGGCTGATGGTGCAACATTTGTCAGCCTGCCTTGGGCAGCTGTATCTATGATCCAGTAACTTACCATCATTAGCATGTGAATGAGCCCTTTTAGATTTCAATTGGAGATATAAAAGGCTTTAAAACTAAAACTGATTATTAATACAAGAGAGATCTGTTTGGGAGAGTTGCTTGGTCCCCACATGAGCTGCTGATTGGGACTTTCCCTATGGAGCTGTGGCTTCCATGATCGTATCTGGGACAATTTATAATTTAAATATCATTTGTAATTTAAATAATAAATATATTAAATTGAACTTCATACAGGAGTGAATGAGAATGACACAACTGAAAAGATTTGTGTTTGAAATGAGCTGGATCAAATCAAATAAATTAGACTAATTGGATTTCACTTGTGTGTGTTTAGTAATTTTTCATAGGTAAATGACTCTACTTTATGTCTCTGTAGAGAAGTCTTTACTCATGTCAGTCACCAGCTTAATGTTCTTCTTTGGTTCAAAAAACATTTCCCATAAGTTAGACTAGTACTTTCAAATAGGAGTAGTTTGGGTTATTACCCATAAGCTGTTTACTTTTCTGAGCCACATGCGAGGTTGACTTTCTTGACTCACAACCAAGTTTAAAGCAAAGAGAGGCGAACGGCTTCTGTTTAAGCATTTAGGATTATGGTCCTCCTACTTCCGCTTTAGGCTCCCATGTCCAGACCTTTCTTCTCCTGCTGTGATGGGAGGCATATTAAGCCTCGCTCATTGATTTGGGTCTTTACTTTTACATAGCTCACATTTAGAAAATCCATTTGGAATCCAGAGAAATTGCAGTCTAAGGTTTGCTTGCTTTAATCCGCTCTCAAGTTTTGCCTTCATCAGTGCTTCCAAAGTGACCATAAGACCAGCCGTCAGTCCTACTTGAGTGATCACAGTAAGTTGTGGAGTGTAATTTCTACAGCCACCTATGCTCTGCTGCTCCCCCTGCTGAGTTACAAAGTGCCTTTCATGTTGCAGACAAGTTTGCAGACAGTACATACTCAAAGAAAATGACTGCACCATCTGATAAGAGCAGCCTGTAAATTTAGCAGTGTAAAATTGCAGCCAAGTGCAGATTTGCTATTAAGCTAGTGCAGGCGTACTTGAAAAGAATTGATTGATGGGAAGTGCAGAAAAAAAGAGACTTTGAATCACTCCTCACTCCTGTAATCCCTCAAGACAGAAGCACTGCAGAACTGTTTAAGATTACCACAATTCTCAAGAAGACTACAGCACATGCAAAGTTCTTCTTTTGTACAGCTGGAAAGAATTTAAAATTTTACCCTGATTTTTAGGGAATGGATTAGGGTATAAAATGAATTGTTACGAGGCTGCTTTGTTGACAGGTGGAACCTTTAGCTGTGGAGAAATCTAATTTTAGGTGCATTTCCCGATTTTCCGTGTACTCTGAAATGTAAAACCGATGCACTTCCTCTGTGTTTTGACCAGCAAGTCAGTTCTTATTTCCAGAGTATGAGATACCATTTTTCTGTCAGGGAGCAGCAGTTTTTCAGAGATATGCACAAAGCTGCCAATTGGTATTGGAGCCACGACGCTGTGGCTGTTGTGATATTTGATGCCGGAGGCAAACTCTGGCTTATGAAGCTGGAAACACATTCTATTTTTTGGAGATAAGAAGTTATGAAATGATATTAAGTGCCCTGGAAACAAATAAATCTGGAAAACAATGATGGAGACTGAGCAGCTCAATCATTTGTAGGAAACGAAGAACAAGAAATTAATAGATTTTAAAACAAAAAGACAAACACAAATGTATCAGTTTTATTTCAATTTCTGATTTATTGGACTTTATTTTTAAAGCTATTACCCAGGAGTGATGCATGCATAATTTCCTTATTTCCAAGGAGAATTCCCTCAAAATGGAAATGGGGATTTTCACATCGTCCCTTCATTAAGAAGTTCATCCAACAGAACAGAATCATTAATAGTCATCTGCATTTATGTGTCCCTCAGAAGAGAACAAATGGAAATTTCTGTCTTTTAATATCTTTTCAAATGTTCAAACTTGAGCTATAAAAACTCTTCATTTGTTCAATGACTTCACAGATATGCAGCTCTATAGGTCTGAGCATTGTGATGCAGCACATTAAGCAATCCTGATTCAGAGACTAAGCAATGTCTTTGTATGTTCTGTGGGATTGTTGGACAAACTTCTTAGTGACAGATCTCAGCACCTGCAGGCATCTGCTTGTGATCTTGTGACACGCCGCACTGCGTCGCCGTCTTATCTTCTTCAGGTTATCCTCCGACTCAAAGAAGTGAAGAATCCTGCACAACCTATCTTGTCTGATTTAAAACACGTTCTTGATGATGACAAAGAAGTCATGATGCTCTCCAATGCTCTAAAGCTTTTGAATTTTTCATCTTTCAAAACATTTCAAGGTTTTCAGGTCAAGCCAATATATTTCTCACGGTCAACAGTGAAAAAATTAACAAATGGTTTTTTGTATAAAAAAAAAAATCCTCTACCAAGGTAATGGGTGAATTATATTCAATCATCCAACTCTATATGAATAGATGATTTCTATAACGAGGACAGAAATGTGGCTTACTTTCTGCTGTAAACCCACAGTTTACAGAAATGTAGAGAAAATCACTCCTCAGATAGACTCTTTCTATTTAGTTATTATAGCTGCCAATGAAGGCTATAAACATTTCAAAGTCAAAAGATGCTACAAATTTTGACAATAATCTATGGAACACATCAATGAATGAATGACTTACGATAGATCCACACTTTTTTCAATCAGATTATAGGGTTAGATTTAACTATGCTTCTACTGAGCTCTCTATGTGAGCTACTCTGATCCTGACTAAATACTTTTTGCTAAATTATGTACTATGTAAAAGATAAGTGCTCACTATCACAAATTTTGACAAATTTGTGAGCAATATTTGAGAGAAATGTTTATTTTTTGTTTGTAGAAAATGTTTTAGATCTTTGAGTTCAGCTCATGAAAAATGGGAGTAAAAACAGTTTCTGTATATTTCTGTTCAGTGTATCTGTGCTGAAATTGTCAAACTTTGGGGACCCTAGGTTTGTTGACGCCTTGAGGCAGTCTCAATTTCATCAAGCTTTTTCAGTCAGCTTTATTTTAAGTAGCTACAGTCAGGGCACGGCTCAAGTATGAATGAACCCTTTGCAGCTTGGACCCTCTGTTGGCCCTGGAGGTCTCAAGTAAAATCTGAAAGGAGATATTGTTAACTTGCTTTTACATACCAAGGAAAACATTGATGTATCATGTGGAATAAATCACCAATAGCTTAGCAATTAAAGAATAATTGCTTACTTGTGTATCACGAAGCAAATGGCATCTGATAAAGAATGCAAAAAAATAGATGTGGTTTTGATGTGGTTCCTGGTGGGCTGAACTGAGTGTGGGCCCCAACACAATTTTTTATTGGGCCTGATGTTCTGTAGTCACCCTGTAGCCAAGGTGTAGCTGGAACTCAGATGTAATTACATGATAACCACAAAAACATGGAAACATGATACTTCGTTACTTGTTCATTACTTCGTTGTACTTAAGTACAATTTTCATGTATCTGTACTTTACTCAAATAGATTTAATGGTGGATAATTTATATTTTTTACTCCACTACATTTTACAGTAAGTATCTGTACTTTCTACTTAACTACATTTCTATAAAAGTGTTGCGTTACTCGTTACATCCAAGTCCCATTACGCTTTTTTGACTTGTTTTTAAAATGTAAAGTTTACTTTACATTTTTACAGTGTAAAGTACACTTTACATACGAAGCGTTTACTTTGAAAAAATTAGAGTGTTCAAAGCAGGCCCCCGTCGCCTGAATACCGCAGCTAGGAATTATGGATTTTACGTGGTACTGTAAAATCCAAGAAAAAACGTGACTTACTAACTATGTGCTTCTGTGTTCAGCCATCATCTCCCCCTTTCATTCGCTCGCAGTAGCGGTGCCAGGGGGCGCTGTAGCACCCCCTGCAAAGGTCATAGTACCCCCTTTCTAACCCCCAGAACATATTAGATTTTTACATAGTACATTTAGTTTCCATCTAATTTAGTATTTCTCATTTGTAGTTGTTGTGGCATTTTCAATAAAATACACACATTTAAAAAAAAAACAATTGTTATATATCGAGTTAAAAAAAACCCATCATGCAACAGGATTTGAACTTTGCTATTATCACTTCCGAAAAACAATTGACATAATGCCGGCTCCGCCTCCATGCAGATGTAGCGTCATCCTCCTCCAATCATTTCAGGGCATTTGTCAGCAACTGACCAATTGGCGATTGTAATTGGTCTGAAAGTACATTGCTGATCTCCAGATGAACTGTGCTCACAATATTGAGAGTGTTTATCAAAGTAAACCAGCTGAAGTCTGAGAGATTCTGAGGAAAAGAATAAATAATCATAATCCAAACTGTCAGTGAGGAATGTGCCATCCTCACAGCTGTTATCCCGAACATTTAGCGGGCGGAATACAATTTATTACATTTCCAAAACCAAAAAGAAGTCTGGAATAATGTAAGAAATGGATCATGGCCTATAGGGCTGGCCTCATATCCAGTTGACCCACATGCAGAAACACAAGTAGGAGATGTAAAATATATCAGTTAAATTAAGTTTTTTTTTTTCAGACAGATAAATATTTGGTGTAGTTTGTGATATTGGAGCCACTGGATCAGTGTCGTCTTCGACTGCTGAAGGCAGGGAAGAGGAGAGGTAAGGGAAATGAAGAACTGAAACGGAATCTAATTCAGGGATGAGCTTACTGCCTGAGGGGAGGTGCATCCGCCGGGGAAAACTAAGGTAGGGGGTACTGGATCCTGGAAAGCCGACGGGAGGAGGAGGAGTCCGGTCTGGGCTCCGATGGCTGTAGGATTCTAGAGGTCACAGATGGGAGAGTCGTTAGAGGGCCCGCAGGTAGCCAGGCAATCTGTTGGTTGAGGACCGAGCCTTTGCCAGTTATAGATGGTATTCCAGAAGTATCTTCAGCAGAGGTTCTTGGGTGTGGATCTGAACGTGGGAAGACAAGGGGTCTCCACGGCACCACAAGAGGTAAACCTGCAACAAGGTTATCAAAATAGGTTCAGGTTGCTAGAAACACAGACGTAAACACAGAGGACTAAGCTCAGGGGAGCTCTGAGTACCATTAGAGTTTAACACTCAAGCACTGGAGAACCAGCCTCCTGCTCCTCTTATGCTGACGATGATGATGACGAGGTCACAGGTCCGCAGGAACACCCTCCAACAGACCCCAACCGCATGGCTCCTCCTGGTGGAAAAAAAAACAGCTCCCCACAAGACCAGACTCCAGCACCCAACAACGTTATTGCTTGGATTTTACAGCACCATGTTAAGTCCCTGAACTTCTCATTTTCACGAACAAATAAAAAGCGCAATGCCACTTGGATGTAAGGACGCTTTTTTAAAAATGTAGTGAAGTAGAAAGTACAGGTACTTACTGTAAAATGCAGTGGAGTAAAAGTCAAACGTATCCAACATTAAATCTACTTAAGTACAGATACAAGAAAATTGTACTTAAGTATGGTAACAAAGTACTTGTAATGAAGTACTTGTAATGAAGTACTTGTAATGAAGTACTTGTAATGAAGTACTAGTACTTCGTTACCTCCCACCGCCGGAGGTTCCAAGTTAATGGGAGAAAGCCCAAACTGCTGCAAACAATTTTTTTTAGAAGAATTGCACAGGAAGGCAATTGCCAGTCTACCTCCTGACAAAATGTCATGACTTTACCACATAAAGAAACTGAACTTTTCTCTTCTAGCTGTCAGGTCAGGAGCTCCTGTAGGATCTGTTCCCTGTTCTACTAGAGAGCTGAGTTAGTAACTGTTGCTTAGCTGTGTATCAGAAAAAGTCTGTAGCAATGTTGGTCGAAATATATTACTCTCACAAATCAACATATTAAGGTCATAATGAGGCTTAGCCTTAATGACATGGGAACAGATAAACAGTCGAAGGTTTTTGTTTAGCAGTGTTCTGTTGTATTCTTTCAGGAATTAAACCACTGCAGTTTTCTTTAACCCAAACAACCTGCAGCCTTCAGCGAACAAAAGTAACATCTGTGCAATGTGATTCAGACCAACGGGTCGACAAATATTTTCCATGCACTGCCTCGGCACTGCATGTCAAAGTATGCAGTGTCTTACCGGTGCATGATGATATTACAGAAAGCTGTTGCCCACACAATGCTGGGCCCAAGCTGATCCCCTAAACGCTGTGTATTTGAACTCAGTCATGCCACACTCTGTGGTGAGTTACAGATTTATTTGTCAGTGCTGATTTGTGAGATTTCGAGAGGCACCAGCGATTGATGGTGTCCAGCCGACAGGGCTGGCAAACGAGAAAACGATCTCAGCTCACTTGGTGGTTCTGCAGCTTTCAGGTTTCCTCATCAGCAGAATGACTTCCATCGATTCTTCTCCTGCATCATTTGCTTAAAATCGACCAGAGCACTGTTTGTTCACCCAACACCACCAGAGTGCCAGCTGCATATTAACTGCAGCAGAGACGAAGCTCTTCCCTCCATCTTCAACTCATACAGTTATTTGTTTTCAAGCAATTCTACTCTTTTAAAAGGCTTCAGAAAATCTTCACTCTAAAAAACCTGAAATCTATCTTTAACAATTGATGCACCCTTTTTTTCTTCAAAAGGAGTTCAGAGAACTACAACTCTTTGGTCAAGAGATGTTTTTAAAAGTGTTACATAAAAATTGTGTTTTATTTGCTTTACCAGTTTGAATCAGAGTTAATAACTTTGTGTCAGTTGCTTGTTTGTGTGTTGTTTCTATTAGTGAGTTCATGCCTGTTAAGTCAAGTTGCAGTAACTTTTGGAAAAACAGTTTTATTCTTATTTCTTTTTTTTTTTTTAACAATTTTTTTTAGAGTGGACATATGTTTTAAAATCTTTCCTTTTCACTTGTAAATCATTATTTAATGAAGTAGAACTGCAGCACTTTGGTTTAAATTCCTGATTATTGCAGTTCCACAGACCCTTGTTTATCTGTTCTGAGGCATTGTACAGCAACTCGTTTTGCTGCTGTCTTTTTATATTAAAATATTAATGCTACTACAATATTTAAGACGCAAACAAAGCCTTGATATAATTATGCAGTCAGATAACACAAGTGTCAAGAACATCAGTGAATGAATTTGGATCATGTGTTCCCCAAGACAAAAACAAAGCCAAATAATTATATTCTAAACATGCAGCACAGTACAAAGAAGCAGCTAAAAGCTAGCATACAGCGCTAACAGAAGCAGAAGGCTCAATGCTACTATCAAACCAATGGCCAGGATGTCATTATCAACACACAACATTCATGTCTAAAGTAAAGTTTGGTGTCATTCTTGCTTTATTAGCTGTTTACTAGTTTACTAGTATAGAGAATGAACTGACCCTCAGATGAGGTTTTTCAGAAAATCCCTCTTAATACTGGTGCAGGTCCATAAGTGATGAATGTCACTTATAGACATTCATCTATAAGTCATGAATGTATTTTTCAGAAATACATTTCTGATAAATAAATTTTTTAGGAATGTATTTTTATATTCCTGAAAAAAATAAAATTTTACCAGACAATTTGAAGAGGCTCTGATTTGTGTGGATTATTACACGCACTTACCAAACATTTTGACTTGTCTGCTTCTAATAGAGACGTAACTGAACTTGTACTACAAAGTCGCTGCCAGAAAAAAAACGTGATAAAACTGATTAGCTGGAAGTCATGACCTTGTTTAGCAGTTTCACAGCAAATCCAGCGTGACATCATAAACAAGAGAAACGTTACAGCGAACAGAGAAAAAATAACAAATTGAAAAACATGAACCAAAATTAATACAAAGATATCTATGGAGCACCAGGATAGAATTTTTTTTAAATTTTTTTTCCAAAGTACACAAAATAAACCTAAAAAGTGATATGTTCCTTTAAAACTACCACTGTACCATAAAAAAAATTACTCTGAAAATCTGTGAAGAATTGAGGTTGTCAGCTTCCTCCCTGTGGTCCTACTGCCATTCGTGGAAATATCTCGTTCCTGATCAGAAACAACCAATCACAGCCAGGGAGAGGGTCTTAGCATTATCAATCAAGCTTGTGTATTTGCTACTAAATGTGCTAAGTACACAGAAACAACTTAACCTTTAAAGGAAAACAACTTAACCTTTAAAGCCTACTTAATATCTGGCCATGTTAAGTAGCCTACCATTCATGGCGGACTTCTTGTAGTGAACAAGTTGTAGCGTAGCATTGAGCAAGAGAACGGTGACTCCCAGCACTAGAACCCTCCTCGTCACTCTGGTTGGTTGTTTGTGGCAAAGTGATGTATTGTAGATAACAGTAGGACTTAAGGGGAGAAGGGAGAGGAGGCTCATTTTGTCCCACAGATTATTTGTCTCACAAAATCACTGTTTTAGCAAATATTTATTTTATAAATAATGCATATTGTTTATAGGTTACATACTGCAATTTTAATTGATAATTAATTAGCTTTTTGATATTCAGTGATTAAAGTGCTAATCTTTGAGAGGATTTTCCATTAAATATTGAATCCTGAGCAACATGCTGATTCCTCATGCGATCAAGACAGCTGCCTCAAAAGAAAATATAATTATCACATTAAATTTAATTCATCTATGAATATGACTATAATTTCATGCATCTTAACTTCACTACATGCCATTCATTATAACTGCTAAAGTGGATGCAGCAGAAAATATGTGACTGTTATGACTTTAACAACTGTGGCAACAATAGCTGGGTCTCACAGCACAGTAATATTTTTACTGACATGACAGGAAGACTGTTAATCAAGATGGTTGAGCTCTATTCATCTAATAATGTTCCACTGTGTACTTTTCAAGGCTGTTGTCAGCCGACACTAAACGAGGTAGACCCGGAGGAATTGACCAACACAGAGATACACGAGAATAACAACCAGGCAAGTTGAAGCCTAATTGCAGAGGTTTTGTTTTCCCTTGTGCTGCTACTGAAATATGAAAAAGGCAAAGAGCAGCCAACGTTACCTGATTACCTGATCAGCAGCAAGAATGAGGGTAGTTATAAAAGCAGATGTCTTAACAGCTTGCTGCTCTTCTCAAAGCTTAGTTAGCACAATGCCAAGCAGGAAAGACATCAGCAATGAAGAAAATCTAGCTCCCCATCAGAGTGGGGAGGGTTGTAATGTTAAGTCTAAACAATTTGAAATCTATCAAGACTGCAGCAACAGAAATATGTTTGCAAGAACCCAAGCAGAAATGTTTAGTAATATACTCATTTTTATTATTAAATTATACATCTATACAGTAGATCCTTAATAAAACTGCAGCTATACAAATCATTAAGAAGTGACCACATGTATTACCCATTGCAATATAACCTAAACACTCAGAGGTATGTGTTCATTCACTGTTACAGGAAATCTGCACACTATCACATCTTTGAGGGATACTTGTGGGACATGCACAGGGAGATCCAGTGGCTGCAGACTCATCATGCTTGTCTTGTTTTTCTCAACCCCATTTACTTCAACCTAAGCCATTATGGAGCTCCAGTCCACCAGTGCATTGGTCCAAAAACTTAAACCCATCCTCCCCAAGTGTTTGTACCAACATTTAGAATCCCCAGAAGATGATTTAAAATGTCTTAAAGATGCTAAAATAACAGAGGTTGTTGCATTCGTGTCAGCATGTAAATTTAGCTTTTCTTTGGGATTAACCTTTATTTAGCCTGGTGAGCTGAAAGCATAGCTGATGCTGACAAAGACTGTCATACTCCCAAAGAGCAGTGCGGTAATGAGAGGAACCAGACAAGCTGAGTTTTAAAATTTGGGTAACATCCTTTTCCTCTGGCATCAGAACTTTTTCCTGCCCTCCCAAAGCATACGTCTATAAAAAGTAATGCAGTTGCCATCCAAGCTTTAATGTTGCTTTAAATGTGCCCTGTGCATCACATGTCCTGGTGCAGATGGGCTTTTTTTTTTAGATTGTGTGCACATATTCTACCAGTGTATCATTTAGGGAAAAAGATTGAATATACTTGAGACACACTGGAAAACTAGAAACATTCCACCACTTGGTGTCGGTCACTCAGAGCAGATTGGCTGTTTTGCAGGTTGCAGAAAGCTCTGGCTTTGATGATTTGCATTGTGAAGTAAGAGACAAATTAAACCTGTGCATAGCCAGAAACTCCCGGATAAACTGCAGTGTGTCATCTCCCTCTAATGCAAGTCATTACAAAAGTTGGATGTTGTTATTTTTGCTGCTGGTTATTTTAAATTCTATTCATTTGCGTCACCCAAAGCATCCGACACCACATCCTTCACGCTTAGAGGCTGTGAGCGGCTCCTGGTTTCCTGCAGAGCTTACTACTTTTTCTGTGCACATCACAACTATACTTATTATTAATACAATGCCACTTTACATTCACGTCTTATTTCTGCAACTTTAAACAGTTAGTTTTAGAATGCTTGTGCTACAGCTCCTACAGACGAGCCTTAGAACTTGCAGAGAATAATGAAGCCTCATTTATCAAACATCCCTGTGCACAGCGTGGAAACTGTCCCATGTTTCTAGACACAGATCAGGATTCATGTGTTCCAATCTGCATGGAGGTTTGCTCCCGGGCTCCTGACAACAGGTAGGCTGCTAATTACAATAAGATGTATGAAGGAAGAAGTTTTTTCAAGCCTTTTTTGGCTGTTTTTAAATTCTTGCACTACTGTGCTTCTGACTCAGGATTTTTATTACATTCTGCAGAAAGAAGTTATTGATTTTAGGAAATGGCTTCTCCATTAATGATGATACTATGTTCTGGTAGGTCCTGCCAAAAAAACATCTTCCTGAATTGCAGGTTTCTTTGTGGAACAGTTCACAGAACATCCTCCTCTGGCCACTGGCTTGTCTTCCCCCCACAGTCAATCCATGTCCCTCTTGAGCACCTGGTGACTGTGTGTAACCTGAAAGTAAAGGTCATCACTTTTGTTCCTGGTAATAATCGTCAGAAGACCTCTAACATGTTTATTGCTCCTGGACTGAATTACAACATCCATTCCATGCCATGGTGAAGGATTGCTTTCAACTGGCAGTGCTGCCTCCAGACTCCTGACTGCTACATGAACCTGTGAAAAGGTTTCATCGTTATTCTGACTACCTGTCCAGTGCAGGGCTAATTACAAACCCCAGCTTTAGTGTGCAGTGTGACAGCTCAGCACGCCACCTGAAGGTCAGAGAGTGCAGCTTCATGGTGCAGGGGGCTCCTGACAGGAGCGCCGGAACATTCCGGACAGGGATGGCACTCTCTATATGCTGCAGCTCACACTGTCAGAACATTAAGTCTGCAGCTTCTCATGTGGAAGTTTGCATCCCAACCCAATCAGAATCTGACTGAAACAACCAGGTTTTGTTATTTCCTTTAAGTTATTTCTAAAATCAAAGTGTTTCAACCAGACTTGGTCATTTATCAGAACTAGAATGGTTAAATATGCATAACAGTTTGATTATGTGAATCATTTCTCATACACCAGTCAATTGTGGAGTACCACAAAGTCCAGTACCTGGATCAGTGTGTTTTACCTTTATTTAACTCAGAAAGTCACATAAAGCTGTGTTATGTGTCTTTAAAATTTAATGATTGAAAACTTAGCTCTAATAAAACTAATAAATGGATGCAGTTTGACTTGTAACCCAGGTGTGAGCAAAATAACTTCTCTGTCTGTGGAAGGATTGGATGTGGGCTTTTCTAACATAAGGTGCAATGAGATTAATTTTGTTTCTTTAAAAATAAATAAAATTGGAGAGTGATGTCTATCCATTTAATATTCAATAAAAGAAAGTTTCACAAAGCCATGCTTGCTCCCACATCTCTGCATATAATTAGCCCTTTCTGAGTTTGATAAATGAGGCATCGGGTCTCCATCCAGTTACAGATTTAGAAATTTTCTGGTTTGTTAGCTCCTGTGTCGTTTCTCTGGAGGAATGGAAAACCCCTCAGTAAGAGAAACAGTCTCCCCCGGCTTGGGTTCAGGAAACAGAGGATGCTTATGGCTGGGAGACTCAGCGTTTACTGTGTTGGTCACACACCTAAATGACAATAGACTCCTATTAAATGCAAATGTGACTGCATTGGTGCATATCTATGAAAAGAAAATCTCTAAAATGTTGAAAACAAAAAGGTATATGCAAATTAGGCACTCATACTGTTTAGGCAGTTTTGTCCCTGTTTTTTCTACAACATTCACCACCACTGGGAAAAAAAAGAAAAACAATTACAGCAGCGAATGCACGCATATCTTACAGGCCTGATCTCCAGCTTCTCATCTGCATGTCCAGCTCAGTGCGTCGCCTGTCCTGGGAGTAAGCCAGAATTTCACACAGAACAGGTCGAGTTGTGTTCGTTTAGGATGGACAGCAGCTTCTGCTCCCTGTGTTCACACCATCCTTCTGTCAAGTCCTGAAGGACATTCATCTTATGCTTTACACAGTTTCAATGACAGAAATCACAGCAGCTTGATTCTGACAATTTCACCAACATCAAATACACTAACTGCTGCAAAGATTCAGCCACTAGCTTGTAGAGGAGCATTGAGAGGGCGGACGGCAGGCTGCAGGTGTTTGCAGTGTTCCTGGGAGCTTCCAGGGCACTGGGATGGGTCAATCCTGCAGCAGTGTGTCCACCTATGAAGTCCTTTGTCAGAGAGAGGTACGTTTGTGGTACAGGCTGCACACTCCGCTCAGATGTAGTACTCCTTCACGTTGTCCCTGACAGAGTTGTGGAGGTGCAGCTCAGTCCTGTAGTCTGTGTACGTGCTGTGTCTGTGCTCCTCTTTCATGCTGCTGCTCCTCTTCGCTCGCCGCTGCTGATAGAGGAGGCGGCTTATCACAGCCAGAGCACACACAGCAATGAAGACGACCGCTGTGACCACACCTGAGAACACAGCAGGGAGGGAACATTAGAGGATGATGACAGGAGGTTGAAAGTCATGCCTAGAGGCAGGAAGACTTTCAGCTTCCAGAACAAAAACATCCAGCAATCAGAACACAGACAGTAGCAGCATTCCCACATTCCCATGTTCACCACTGAACACAGTAAATCATTCATAAAGGAACCACCTGGATCCCTAATGCTGTGGTTGCTTATCAGTACCTTTGTTTTCTATTTCATCTCTTTCCAGATCCTATAAAAGAGACTCAGATATGTGCTGTTCTGTGTTTAGGCTCTGTTTTAGATGAAATGCCAATGAAGGCAAGTTTGATGATCAGGGTTTTGCTCTACTGGAAATGCTTGGACATTTTTCTCTTTGAAACTCAAAGGCTGTTTAAACAAAACAAACCAGACTCCATATATCAAAGGGAATTTTGGTCTTTTTAGTTGTGGAGATATGGATTAAGAGCCATGTAGTCTGTGACCTGCAGCAGTCTGATCCTGAGCCAAAGAAAACTCTCAGAACAGATCTACCAATAGATGAATAGTAGCATTTCATCTTTTTGAAATTGATGTAAATAGCTAAGTTATATAAACTACAGATAGTCTGTATTTTAGGATAAACAGAACAAGCCTTTCAATTGACTTGATTCCAGGAAGTGTCATATTTCAGATATTTTACCTGAAAGGCTTGAACTGTTCTAGATCAGATCTGGGTCACATCTGGCTCTTTAGATGTCCTGCATAATGAACCAAGTATCACTTCTACATGTAAACCAGAACACCATGGTTTTATTTGGAAAAGTTTGCTTTTATTCAGAATGCAGCCAATGCAGCCTTTCTATGGTAGCAACATTAGCATCCTTATGCATTTTCTATTGGCATTTCAGGCTAAAAAGTGACTGATGTGGAGTGTGTTTTCAATGGGAACTAGTTCTGTAAAAGTTAATATTTCCAATGTGCTGAAGCTTCACATGGTCACTTAGGCCAGTTGGCAAAATAAATGTGTATTTTTAAATGTATAGGTTTGGGTCTACACCATAGAAATACAGGGCAGCAGCTTTAAGCCCACAGATTTAAAGAAACAACATAAACATCAATTATTGATTTCTCTGTAGAGGGTGAACCAGAGTACAAATGTTCTACATGGTGCTTAATCTCTGCATAATCCAGAGCTATCAAAATTATCATAACTTACAAATTAATAACAGGTCTGAAGTTGTTATTGGACTACACTAATGTGACACAACATTAATCTACAGTGACAATGTAGGTCAAACACTACATCCCAAAGAACGCATTCAGAATAAATAGTGAATGATTGAATGAATACAGCATATTTTCATTCTATTTACTTTTTGATGTAAACAATAGAGTTTGGATTAAAAAATAGCTATTTCTATTTCTTCTATGTTTTTGTGAGGATGATTTTCTTCACTGTGGTTCAGTTTGAACAAAAGGAATCAACCGTTCCCAGCCTGCTGTGTTTTATACTCTCCACACGACAAACAGCATTATTCACCAGAAATGAAAATGTCCAGTTCTTTTTCCTTTTTACAAGGAATGCTGGTCAGATATGGACTGTCACGTTTTTCATGCATCGCTGATCAAATTCTGAAAGTATTCACATCCTTTAAATACTGTGCTTTTTGTTTTTGCTGTGATTTCACTTTAGATTGAGAGAAACAAACAGACCAGGACTGGATTTTAGAGGTCAGCAGGCGAAACTTTGTTCCTCCCTGAAGTTTGTTGCTGCATGGAGCTCTGAAGATTATTTAACCAAATCAGGGGACAGGCAATCCAAACCTGGCCACACAGTAGGTCTGAACAAGTTTTTCAGTTTCTATTTCGCTTCATTCTAAACATGTAAATAACTCAGAGGACTGATAAAATTCAAGATACATTGGGAATGTGCTTCTTTTTGAACTAAGGGAAAAAGAGCTACTTAATGTTAACATGTCACACATTCAGGAATACCAGCTCTTAGCAGGTTGAGACATTAAAGCATCAGACTCAGCAGGCGCCTGAAAAAAACCCTCATGCTAAACTTACTTAAATTAATCTTGCCTTTATCTTATCCTCTGTTTAAAGAGAACTTTAGAAATGAGTGAGAAACATTGTTTTGTCTTTCTGGGCAAGTTCACTGAGCAGGTTAGTCACACTTTCATGTCTTTTTGATAAACATGAGGCAGATCTGTAACATGGACTCACGGTTTGTTGCCTGGAAACCAGGCTCAAGAAACACTGTGTGAAAGAGGAAATGATCATTTTCTCAGCTCTATTTGAAGTAAAAAAGAAAAACATTCAATGTCTATACACTCATTAAATATATAAGCATTCTGTCTCTTATCAGCTTTATGTATATTCCTAACTTAAACAGGAAGAACTGACTGCTTGTTTTAACCTTTTTCACCTGAAAATTGTGAAATCAGTTTCCATTTAATAAGCAAACAAACACTGTGACCTCACACTCTTGTTTTGTGAAATTGAACAAAATCTCTTCAAAAGGAATAAATGGTGCCCTTGTGAAGAAAAATAAGTGGAAATAAAGACCAGAAGAACTAATAGAAAATAAAAAAATGAAGCCAAAATTTCAGAGTCAGGTGATCATCCCGGTTGTCCATTTCTGCCTTCTCCATCTTTAATGTAAGACGAGATTCTTAAAATGATGCTCCATGTGAAGTTGGTTAGTGCTGCTGGAGGCAGAGCAGTAAAATGGAGCTGTAAAGCAGCTCACCGTGTGCTGAGAAGTGAAAAACTGATATGCAGGAATCCTTACAAAGGGCATTGATGAACAGGGGAGAAAAGCTTCCTTTGTCTTCGCCAAAGCAATTTTCAATGTGCTTGTCTGAAAAGGTTATAAGGCCAAGGAGAGATGAGAGAGGCATCCTTAAGCTCTCTGCAGAGCAACAAGAATTCCATCACAGTAAGCTCCTCAGTTAATCTATGGTTATTACAGTGATTAACTGAGCTTGTATTTTTTACACCAACTAATTAAAAAAAAGATTTTATGCAGAATATTTCTCAGCTATTATGACTACTAATTGCAAATTTTAAACACCTACTGTATAGTTTTGATCATCTTAGGCTCTCACATCATTGATCTTATGCCATATTTATTAAAATGTTTTCTAATTAGTGCAAGTAAGTGTTGCTGTTTGATATATGGAAGGGACTACCTTAAATAATCATCTTCTTTCTTTGAAAAAGGAATCTTTGAAGCACTTGACTTTTGTCCGTTGAAGAATCAGACAACTCCTTTCACTGACTGCTTCTGTTTCATCAGTTCCATCGGTTAGGAAAGTGTGTTGCACATAAATCCCCTTCTGGCAACAGATTCCAGTACCTCTTGTTTGAAAATTTGCTGTAACTCATGCAACTTATGAGATTTTGCGCATCAGAAAATTAAAAAATTATGATTATTTCAGTTTCCATACCAGTTTTAAACTGCAAAGTAAAAACTACAAAAGTGATTCATCATACTGTTTCTATGGTTTAAGGAGAAGACAGATAAAGATTCAGGAGGACTAGTAGACTTTTCCAATTGTCTATTCACCCTAATAGACAATGTGCCTGTCAGCTGGCAGAAGCAAGGCTAACGCACCTTACACTGTTGACAACAACAGAGTGGTCAAAGAGGACAGGCCATGGAGCAGTCCAGTCGGCCTCCACCCCAGAACTCAATCTACGGTACATCTGTGGGTTTTGAAGTTAAACTCAGTATCACAGTTAAACCTGCTGTTTATAAACCACAGATCTTCAATCAGGATGCCAATGTTTTATTAGTTTTCTAAAAGTTAGATATGTAAAGAAAGTGCTTGAAACTATCTTCACCTGTTAGATGGTTGATGTCACTGTCTCTGTTCAGTTAGGTTTTTTTTATTTTTTTTTTTTTTTTTTGTCCAGACTGAGGTCATTGTAGTAAAGGTCAACTGTGTCACTGATGTGCTGCACTGTGACTCTGAAAAGTCAGAGCTGTCCTTGCTGCACTGGGCGGCAGACACACCACACACACACATCTCAGTTTTTTTGTGGCTGTTCTGTTGTTGTGTTTGTGACCTCAGTGACCTCAGTCATCAGCCATGTTTTTCCAGATCTCCCTCCTGAGTTGATGAGGTTAGGATGTCAACAAGTTTGAGCTGTCTCCTTTTGCTTGTGTGTGTTTGCATTTATTTTCAAGGCAATGGCATAGACCTCTCATGGCCACCAATATGGCTGCCAGTGATCTGGGTCAAACAGCAACTATTGATCTGAGTTTGATAGGTGTGTTAGTATACCACTGTGTTTTTAAGGATGTTCACCAAAGAAAGCAGCTGTAAACTTCTTGCCTTTGAGATGAATGCTTACATTCACCACGCTGATATTTTCACTTTGACTTGTTGCAGTCATTATGTTGTAGATCTATCTGAACCAAAACCACTGAGGTGGATTTTTCTGTGGAGCATAACTCTAAATTATTATTATTAAGTATCTTAGGTATAGCCTATGAAATATATTTGAAAAAAATGCAATAGAAAGCAGAAATATCTTAGAGCAATGCTATTTGACACACTATTGGTTGCCATTTGCAAAGCAGCCAATTTAGGATTGGCCATTCATTTTCCTTGCTGCTGATTTGATGTACTCTAAACAGCAAGGATAAGGCAGGCTGTGGATGTTAGGTTCTGTCGTGGTGCCAATATGGCTTCCACTGTGTGTCCTAATGAATGTGAAGATATATTTGATGTTTGAACTAATAAAATACACAATAAGATTTTTTTTGAGGGACATCTCAAGTATTAGTAGGATTCAGCCATTCAGTGATGCCTGGAATACCTCTTAGTGTTCCTGTGAATACCAAGAGGTCCCCAATGAATACATTCACATAAAAACTTTATTGCCATTACTCAGCTATACCGTCCTATTATATTTGCACTGTGCAGTAGACTGCCAAGTCATTACTAAGTGAATATGTCAGTAAGCTATAGAACACATGCTTTTGTTGCCGAGTCCTCGTACTGCTTAAATCATCATCACACCTCTATGCTTGTGGTTTTTCTGGCAATGTGTCACTTTTGTTTTCTTGCAGGTCTTAATGCTCTAACATTTTGGTTTGATTTCGAGAGCTGGATTATCTAAATAGTAAAATTAGATCTGAAGAGTAAAGTTTGTGCATGCTGTGTTATGTGTAAATTAGTAGAGTTGTAGAGAAGTATGAAGGAATTACTATTTTCCTGCTGCTTGTCTTTCTGTTCAGCCTAACTGACTGTTCTCTAATATTAAAGTGAATTCAATCTTCCTGTTGAACTTCTGGCAGATGATAAACTGTGGCTTTTATCTAAACCAAACAAGTTTCGTCTCAGGGTGGCAGATGCCAAGATAAAGTTCAACTTGTGTTTGTTTTGAATACTTCAGTGATGATAGCATTTGCCAATGAGGCTTTTTTTAGGCTCCTGTTCATTACCTCAGAGACTGTGGTTACATTTATATCTAACTTGTTTTTCTGATTGCATTCTATTGTTAAAATCTAAGGAGAGCTCTTTTTATTTCCTAATCACAAAGCAGACATTACACCATGAAACAAAACACGCTAAGCAGCCGGATTGAAAATGAGCTGGAGTGGAGTTATCAGGAGACGAGACAGAAACATTAAGACTGTGAAAAAATGGGGAAAATAACAAACAAACAGCTGGGGCTCATTTTCAATTAACCACAAGAAGAAAAGCTGCAGAAAGGAGGGGAAACAGACCTGCTATTACAGCCAAATCCTTCTGGGCGTTGCTGTCGTGCTGCTCCTTATCTTCATTTGCAGCTTGATCTGAAGAAGCACGAATGAGGAACAGATTCATTAATTATTGCCATAAAGACAGATGAGAGAGTGAAGATGTCAGGAAACCTAGTAAAGAGTTCCATTTATTGTCCTAATTTCTGTTTAGTCATGTTTCACAAAGACATTGTTTTAGGTTTAGAGTGAGTAAAGCTGTCTCGAATATTTTTCAGAACATTTGCCTTGATATTAGACCCATCACTGCCTATAGGCATACACATTCTAAGCCACTATAGAATAAATTATCTGCAGCACATACAAAGGTTTTACAATCTGTTTGCTTTCCCAAATAAATGTCATTTTCTAGCTAAATATCCAGGCTAACTTGTAGGCTTGTATTTATGTTTTCCATCCTTTCACACCCTGGATTTTTTGAAGCCAGAAGCTGGTGGTTGAGGGTGCTTTCACAGCATCATAGCATATACAATCACATTTTCTCTAATACTAGGGCATCAAACTAATGTTCAAATGAAGTTTTCAACTTTGATATTGCCATTATACACCGTTTTATTTTCTGCCAGAAAGGCTTGAAAACCAGGAAGTCCCAAAAAACATGTATAAAAGTCTCTTACCCTCCAACAGAGGGGGCTAGAGGATCCATCACTACTATTTTCCATTGGTTGGTTTTAATAAAGCAGATGAAGTATGATGCAATTAAACTTTCCGTTTTTCCTGGTTCACATAAAATGCTGGTTGAATATTTTAAATGATATAATTACAAGTCTAAACTGCTTGAAGTATTTTATTCTTAGTTTGTGGATGTTAGGCAGTTTCTTTTGTACTGATGATGACCTGTGCTGTAAACAAAACAAACAGAAGGATATAATACAAGTATTATTGTGACTAATCTTTGAAATAGAGTGGAAGCAGTGCTTCCAGGTCTTGCGAGAGAAACAAGCAACCAGCTCAACCAAAAAAGTCCAAATGGTGTAGTTTTACAGTGTATACTTGCATATGATACTACTCCCCAGAAAACTACCTACCTATAGAGTTTTGCTTTATTATCGAGTGCTGAAAAGAAAGTCAAGCCCAAATAAGCAACTCCATGCTCTAAAACAAGTCCAAAAAAACCCCGCAACCCATGACTCATTCAATTTGCAAGTGACAGTAGAAAAAAAAAAGAGCCCAAAGTCACTTATAACTCGCAGACTTGTCAACGCTGGATAAAAGATGTTTAAATGTATTGTGATAAGTGGCTTACATCATGCAAAGTCCTAATACACCCACTTCTATCCTTGTTCCAACCGTGTGTCCTTCAAACCCTTACAAAAAAATCCCATGAAAATCACATGTGGAAATGTGTGATTCACAGGTGAATCACATGTGATTTTACCACAAAACATTCCAGAATCACATGTATTCATGTGCTTTCACATGTGATTCACATCATTCACATGTAAAATTTGTGTGAACCACATGTGATCACATGTGAAAGTCACATGTGATTTTCATGGGATTTTTTTGTAAGGGAATGCATGTTCATGTTGAAGGGTTTGAGTGTGTAGAGCATGACTTAGTGTGTCCCAATTTTCCAAATCCATTTTAAGCCCCACCCCTTTTGGTCCCTATTGACAAACATCTGCCAAGCCCACCATAGATATAATGGTCCGGTCCCAACACACTACATCCTATGCCCCTCTATGAAGTGTGGACTCAGTCAAATGAACATAAGGGTTTGAGTGACCAGGTTAAAGCGTGCAAGAACTAGAGAATAGGGAAAGTAGCTACACCCCGGCAATGCAACTTTGACATCTAAAATGGTGGACAAAAACAACAACAAAAACATTATTCTAATGTACAATGTAGGTATTACTGTTTTCCAACGTCACAAATGAAGCTATCTAATGAAGTATCTAATTATTAGTATTATAAATACGTAACCTACCACAAACAAGGATCATTGCCAAGGTTACAAGGACATGTGGTGGCAGACTTACAGATATTTGTACTAATTTACATATGAATTTATGGGTGTTAACTGGGCCGACCAGCAACTGCGCTCTATTTCCTGCAAATTGGGTTCTATAAAGGAAAGCTGTGCAGGTATGTGCATGCACACCATTTTATACACCTGAATTTTTTTCACTTTCCTAAATTCGTCCCAAAGCCAATTTTTAGTGTGAAAGCTTTTATAAAAGCATTTGCATAGAAAAATGTGTGTATTGGTATAGACTAGAATATACCAATAAAGTATATTCTAGTCTATTCTATTCTAATCTCTCAAACCATTCACAAAGCAATGGAGTTTCATGGATTTTATGGGTAAATGCACAGATTACACTCTCTCACTGATACATGAAGTACGAACTGCTAAACATGAGAAAAGATTTCTTGTATTTATGTCAGATCTAGAGTTCTGAACCTCCCCGTTGGTCCAGACTTGTCCAGCAAAGTGTCCACCAAAGGACACTTCAGGGACCAAAAATATTTAGTCAGATTACAACACTAAGGTAGCATCATGATGAGCTCTCACAAAGGTTAGTCTTTTGTAATTAGCCTTTTTAAATGCCAAAGAAATGTGTTTAAATGGACTTCTCTAATAGGTATGAGTGTGTGTGTGTGTGTGTGTGTGAATATGTGTGTCTCTGTGTTGCTTTGTGATGACCTGGCTTCCTGTTGAGGGTGTATCCTTCCTCTTGCCCAGTAGCTGCTGGACACAGGAACCAGCAAGTTAACAAGTCTGGCTTTGACAGTTACCAGGACAACAGCACTTGCCTGGCTGCACAATTTTAATAGTATAGTTTGGTGCTTGGGGGATTATGATGTGTGGATGTTTTTCAGGAGATGTTTTTGACTCTTTTAGTTCCAGGGCAATGAACTCTTAATGCTTCAGCATACCAGAACATTTTGGGCAATATTATGATCCCACCTTGGAATAGTTTAGAAATTCTCCCATTCTGTTCTAACATGACTGCAAACTAGAGCACAAAGCAAGTTCTATAAAGAGAAAAATGGTCGAGGTAGGAGCGGAAGAATTGGACTGGCTTGCACAGAGTCCTGACCTCAACCTGAAGGCATCTTTGGGGTGAAGACTTTGAGACAGGCTTTTTTGTCAAACATCACTATCTGACCTCAACAAGCTCCTTTGGTGAACCGCTAAGAAATTTCCTACACACACTCCTAAACCTTGCAGAAATCCTTGCCAGAACAGTGAGAGTGAAAAGGTGAGCTGATATTATATTAAACCCTATTAAAAATGTGATGTCACTGTTAATGTGGGTCAGATGCCAGATGTGCAATATTATTGGGAATACAGTATTATGTCTATGAACAGGATTTTTGTAAAGTTGTGTATAGGGGCTTAATAAATAGACTTAATTGAAATCATTCCAATGATGATGTATCTGAAATGTCAGAAATATTTAGATGCTTTTGTTTCCTGAAAGATTTCCCTGTAATTTTTATAAAAATTAAAGGAGTATAAAAAGGTGATTAAAAGCCAAGCTGTCCACATTCTGTACAGATACATGCTCATGCCTGTTGTTCAATTGCTTTGGATGGAATTTTATTGCTTGAAATTTCTCAGTAGCATAAAGAGCTAATATATAAAGGGCCCACCACATTTTCTGTCAACACACAAGCCTTCCAGAGGAGATGACCCGCAAGTTTATCTCTTGAATAGAGGGAAACAAAATGTTGTCAGCAGGAGACGATGTCACCTTAAAACAAGGACGATCCGTCTGAGCCGTGGAGGTTTATTGTGTCATTAATTGATGACAAGATAAATGTGCACCAGAGGAAAAAAAACATCAGCAAACACCTGCTGGCTGATGGGCAGCCTAGAAGGCATCATATTCAACTGTTTCACAGACTTTCTGCCGTCATTTATGGACTGCTTAGCACTGAAACAACCTTACTCTGTTTGCTATAACGTACATAGGCCTGGCTTTGGGTGCACAAGCTTAACTTCAATTTGTCGACACAATTTAAACTGTGTGCAGACCACACTTGTTTGTGTTAGAGTTTTACCTTGCAGAACATGTGAGGTGGATTCAGCCAAAGCTCCACAATTTGATTGGACCAAAGGGCCACGAATAGTGATGAGGGAGCTTCCCCGATTGGTCAGTGCTGCCTTGAGTGGAGCAACATGGTTGAACTGCACTGAGGAGAGACAGCCGACGAAACCTTTGGAAGCAGCTTTCGTCACCTCTTCACCAAAGCTGTCCATCCCTGCAGAGAGACGGGTTAGAGGAGAAAAGACAAGCTGCTGTATGATTCTTTTCTGTGAATCACATTAATTTCTGATTAAAATACCATCAGCGATGACAAAGGAATGGTGACAGGAAATGATGAAGGGTTGCAACACAAGTAGCACGGTGTGCGGTTTCTCAGCACTTCTCCTTAGATTGGACAACTTACTGATGACTTTGCCCAGCGTCAAGGATCTGATTAAGATCAGCTCTGCATCAGATGACAGTGTGTACTTTCTGTGGATGTCCTGGTCGATCTGGTTGAGTGGAGAGAAATCAAATAACAAGGCAATTACACGAAATGTAAACCGAGCTAACGGCTGCAGAATCAGCAGCTCACTATAATATTTTATAGATTGATATTTGTGTTCTCTGCAGCTTCACATAAAACCTTCCCTGCCCACGGCTGAGTGATTTTGACCTCTCTTCTCTGCTCTGCCATGCTGACTCAGATGCAATACTTAACAGAATGACGTGGATTGAAACACTGCAGGATTTTCTACCCACTGCTATCAACACACCAGCGTTCTATACAAAGAAAACAGGTTTTGACACATTTTCACTGCAGCTGATAAAGTTGTTGGAGGACTGCAAGCTTAGTCACTTCTAATAATTATGTGTAAATGATAAAGTATCACTTATTTATCCTTCTGATCCAAAATGTAGGAGGAAAGTATAGATCACCTCCCCCACCCCATATTATAGGAATTAGACAGTAAGCAGCAATTAGGCTCTGTAAAGTAAATAAATCAGATAGGAACTCAACAGAGCTTTAGACTGTAAGAGTGGAATTCACCAATGTTTGTGGAGGCTTCATCTGCATGACATTAGACAGTCATTGGATAAGCTAAAGAACTACATAGCTGTCTGAAAACTAAGTCAAATCTATCAGCAATGATTTATTAATAATTGTATTCAAATGTTTTGGAGTTCTATGCTTGATATGATCTAAAAATTGTTCAACTAAGCCTGTGAAGGTTCATTATTCTCCTGATATCCTGTCTAAATTCCGTCAGGTTTTGTTTTAAAGTGTAAACTTCTATATTTGGGGAAATTAATAAGAATAATATTAAAGTTTACAGACACAACACTACAATAGCAGAGGACTCTAGGAATGTTAAAATTAGCAGTCCATCTACCAGCCAGCTATGATAGACACTCTGAAGACCTGCTGGTCAGAATGGTACACATAATGCCTTTTAGCAAGATTTGGTCTTGTTCAGATCATTCTGTGAGCCTTTTATTGTAACCCCTTAACATTCACCTCCAAAACACTTTTATGTTGTTCAGTGGTCCATGAGGACACCAGTGTCATCATGACAGTTAAGGGGTGAAAGTGTGAAGGTTTCAGTGTTGGAGGCAGATTTGACCTTCTGCCTTAGTTACATGTTCAGAGTGTACTCTCACCTCTCCCCCAATGATTGATTCCAGGAACCTTGGAAAGGGCATCTGCAAACATCAGTTGTCACATTTTGCCTCATATTCTCAACTGGATTTAGATTTGGATTTTGACTGGTCCGTTTTAACACCTGAACAAATCTTCAGTGTAATACATGATCTCAGAATGTGACCTTAAAAAAGCTTGACCTTAAAAATCTACCCCCGGTTTAAACTTCCCCAAAAATCTAAAAAAAATGTTTATGGGTATGAATGCATTAGCATGGAAACAATTAAACGTTTTAAAGCCATTTTATCTGGTTTAAACTAAATACGATGTTGGAAGATGTTAGAATCTAAAATAATTTAATTGTAGCTCTCTTTGTTTGGGTGGTCCAAAATATATATTTGTTCTGTTTTTTAATTCAATAAAGCAAAGCAAAAAGTTGTGCTTTTTGCTTTGCTGATAAAAAATGTCAGACAGTGTTTCTACATTTGGTATTCTTACAACATCTGGGCATCAGGCCACTAAAACCACTTAGCAAAGGTCACAGGAAAATGTGGTTACAAAGCAACATGACACCCACTGGAAACCTTTAGCTGACCTTCAGTGGCTTATCTTGTCATCCGGCTGCAGAGTACTTGTCTTGGGGTTGGTGGTAAAACAATCTTGATAATTGCTATGAAGAAAATTCCTTCAACAATCGATGATAAGCTGATGAATGAATAATTTAGGACAAATGCATCTTCACTGTCTGGGTCAGTCATGTTGAGAGGCGTCTGTTGATCAGGCAGGGTCAGCAAGGTTATAGCTAAACACGGTGAAAACACGCTTAAAGAAAACTCGTGATAAAGCATTATCCTCAGGCAGATGACAAGAGCTTGTGGTGAGTTTAAATCCAACTTGGACTCATTCTGTCTATCTTTGCAAAGAGTGTCTGATGAGAGATACATTTATATCACACAGAGCTACAGGACTGTGTGTGTTCAGGTAAGCTAATGAGTGAACTTCAGTCCCAACGAGCTTGTTTTTGTTTCCCTTGTGCAAAGCTAATATTAGGTACACACTTTCAGAACATGTGAAAAGGATTAAAAAAGACTAAAGTTTAAAAAGAATATAATTTACTATTCTACCTAAATAGTAAGCTCCAAGGAGAAATTCCAAAATGATAAATATTAGTAAATACAAATATAATCATAAGTGATGTAAAATGTATTTGACATTTTTTAAAATTTTCTTTATATAGATAAGTGTAATATTGTAAGTAATTTAAATATGACCTAAATATAAAATAAATATGTAAAAAATGAAAATGAAATCAATCTATAAATGAGTCCAGAACAAACTTAGATTTAAAAACACACAGAAATTGTCCAAGTTCAGATTTATTAGGAGCAATTTGATTCTGTAGTCAGCCAGGTTATATTTAGATCCAATCATTAAATTATATATGACATATTATAAAAACATGTTGAAACTCAGCTTGTGTAAAACAATGTTAAAAAGATGAATGAATAAATTTAGATGATATTATTGACATTATGTTTATTGGTTTGAAAACATTTCGTTGTTGGGCTGCACGTCATCTTTAAGTGAACTAAGACCAGTGAATGAAACACTGCTTACACTACAGTGGACAGTCAGACCATTTAGGAAAGGTGTTTTGGGTCAAACTGTCTTGTTTTTAGGTTCACAGACCAGGAATTTAATTCCAAGAAAAAAACCTACATACTCCAAACTTTCATTTCTTTTAGCAAACATCTCCAAAAATTGTTTCTGGAAAATCTAAATTGATTATTTTTAATTATATATTATAACTATATTATTGATATTATTCTATTTGTAGTGTCTTTGTATATTGGTGACGCATCCAACTGGCTATAATCTCTGGTTAAACAAGGTAATGATCATTAAAATGGATCGTCCCATAAAAACAAAGCAACAAATAAGTCTGTTGCAGTAAGCAATAAATCAATTAATCGCATAATAAAATAAAAATGTAAATTGCCTGCATTGTAATGCACTTTATCAAGTCCAAAGGACTATAAAGCACTTCACACTACATTCAGTAACTCACCAATCACACACACCTACAGCTACTGGATAGTAGCTACAGCTGCCCTGGGGCAGTCTGACAGAGGCAAGGCTGCCATGTACCAGTGCCACCTGTTGGGCTCTCTGACCACCAGCAGAAGAGGAGAGTGAAATGTGTTGCCCAAGGACACAACAAAGGTGAACAGAGTGGGGAATCAAACCAGCAAATATTGGTCTTAACCAGCCAATTTTTGAAGGACAATTTTGTTTACAGAAACATTATACATTTTTTTATTTGTTGTTTCTGCTGTTTGGTTTGTTTATTTATTTTGGCTACTTAAAATATCTCCCTGTTCCAGTGTTAAATGTTCATTAAGATTTAAAGGTTATTGATCTTTTGAGAATGTGTTCTTGCACTATTATGCCATTACCATTATATTACTCGAAAAGATTATTATTTATTGTAATAACTTCTGGGTCAATTTATTTCACAGCAAAAGTTGCTATCATGACAGAACTACCAACAACACCAGAATAAACTCAAACTGAACACTCTGTTTAAATTGCTTCAGCCCACATACTGTACTTATTTTATTTTATATTTTACTGTAAGCTACTGTGCAACTTTGATCTTGTAGGTCTATGCAGAATGATTTTTGGACTCTGTCTTGCTTCTCATTCAGCAGACAGTAACTGAAAACATTCTTAGTGAGTCTCAAAGTCCAGTTACTCCTGGATATCATCAGGAAATCTTTTAAACAACATGGTGTGGACAATTATTCTTTCTCCATTAGGTCCTTGATGTATGAGATTGAAGAAAAGTCAGTGAGTTGAATTTATGAATTCCATTTATTAATTCCAAAAGTCACCTGATCCATTTTTCATGCTATCCTTATGGGCTAGCAGAGCAAAATGGCATCAAACAGCAGTTTGTAATTCCCTTTGTTAGCCTCTATCTAAGCTACACCATAAAGAGGGCGTTCCCTTATGTGTCATTTCCAGGTTTCTGTGTGTCTGCTATGTGAGTGCATGTATGTATATATGAGCATGCACATAGCTAAAAGAGATAAAGGAAAACACAGAATTATTTATTCTCAACAACAGCAATAAATTAGATTCTGTTGAAAGGACTCTAGCCATTCATTTACCACCTTTATCCTATTCGGTGTTGTGGGAATCAGTTTTAATTGAACAAACCAGAACAAAACTACAACAGACACTGCTGCTATTTAAATGGACATTTATAAAGATATGTCTAATGTTTGTGAATTTCTTGAAATTTCTCACATTCTTGTACAAATCAAAATTTCTGCAAGCTTTCTGACCGTCTTTAAAGGTTTTTCTTTAAGCGGTGGCATCTCATTCATATTTGTGCTTTTTACAGATTCTATGAGTTATTGTGAAGAGGTGATTTTTAAGCAACAGGTGACTGAGACCGAACATTCAGGGACAGAATGAGGAGTTACATCTCCTTGGAGAATACATTTACAATAACATCCGCAAATGTGGAGTTATTTATCCAACACACCCTACTAGAGGACACCAGCTGTGAGGAACAAGACAACCAGACTATTCATCCTGTAAAGCCAATCTACGACCATTCATCGAGTGGGCAACCTGTGGCGTAGGAGCAAAATCAAATGTGAAACTTTCTTGAGTGTCCTGGAGTGGAAGAATGACTGTAATGAAACACATAAAGATTTAAAAGCCACATGACTTAAACCCCCATTTGTGTTTTCTTTGTAAAGTTACAATAGTTTGGTGAAGCACTTTTTAAAGAATATTCTGCCTTGAAACAGAATTTTGGATTTTTCTTCCTGTATTGTGTGATTATGGTCCCAAGTGATTTTTGCAACACTCCATCTACTTTAAAAGGACGGTATTATGTATTTTCCAGGCACAAGGTGCCATTTTTTAGCAGAACCACGTAACCATGTTAGCTTCAAATCTTGTTTGATTTCCTTTAAATCAAACAAGATTTAAGAGAAATTAGACTTTGCAATTAAACACCTTGAAACTGGGTCTCTGTCTCTTTAAGGGGCTTTACACACTCCTTCTATAACACATAATCATAACAATGTTCCAACATTATTCTGTTTATAACTGTTCTTAGGAGCATTGGACTGAGAAATAGTTAACATGACAAGCTCAGCAGACTCGCAGTTCCACCAGGTGTTTGGTAATTGCTGCTGCCACTAGTCTGGAGGAGCTGAATGGGAGAGTCGTGGGGTAGTGGTGCTCTGTGGGGAAGAAGCTTGACTGGAGACTGCAGCTTAGGTGAGGCTTTGGATAAATAGGCAACACACGGTAAAAGCAAATGTTAAGACACGTCTGAATGGTTGCCATGGAGGGTTGAAGAATTCTCGAACATGCATAAAAGAATCAAGGGAACACTGCCGGTAAGTTTTTGATGAGAGAATGACAATAAAAGATAGTGGAACTCTCAACAAAGTCAATTTGACATAATACTGCTCTTTTAAGACAGTATTTTCCAGGCGCCACATGAGTTAGTGGTGGAGCAGCAGCACCACAAACTGAGGCTACATTCTCAAAACTCAGTATCAAAGGCCATTTGCGTCCCCTTTTTCTTCACATTTCTTCATGTCAAACTGTTGTTAAATAAAGGCCACTAGTGTTTTCCCACTTATTTACCTTAACATATCAGATCATCAGAATATTAATTAATTTTAATTTTTCTGGAAAATATAACGTATTTAAAAGCTATTTTATTTTATTTAATGAAGAAAATGCCACCAATGGGAAAATTCTATAATACGGCACCAAGGTCCATGTTGTATCCCCCCCCCAAAAAAAAATACAAATAAATAAAATACAGCTTGATGACCCCCTATAGTTTTGGGAGAATTTCTGCAAAGAATAGTTTCCCAAAACACTATAAAGATAAAAGTGGAAAGTTTTGGAGAGTGTGTATCCCCTAACACCTTACATACCTAACACAGCATTTCAAAAAAAGAACACCAAAACTGAAGTCAAACATGTTGAGGGCAGTGTGACAGTCTGGCTGACAGTCTTCTTTGGCTAATTCCCCAAAGTTTTATTACATTTCTGCACACCAACACATAAGAGATTCAGTTCTGACTATCTCAAAATTGAAGATAACAGTTCTCATTGGCAATGCAATCAGTTTTTTTTTTTTTCAATAATTTGTGACATCAGAATTTGAAACTATTTTTTTAGTCATGCTATCTTTGTGTGATATTAAATGGGTTTGATGATCTGAAACATTTAAATGTGACAAATAGAGATAATGTGTTAACTAAAGTTCAGGAGCTGGGCCATGCCCAAACTGCACCTCTAATTTTCCAGGCAGCCTATTTATACTCTGCTCACCCTCTCATTTCAGTCTGTTATGTTTCATCAACCCTGCCCTCCCTTACCCTTTGTCTCTTTCATTTCATCCTTCTTCATTCATAAAAAATGCTTTGCTGCTTTTCTTGCTGCAGGTCTTGTCTGGGGGTCATATACAGGCTCAGCTCTGCAGTTTAACTACTCACCTGCACATAAAGGTTTTTGCCAACTCTGTGGATTCTGATTCGATGGAGACGCCCATCTGCCAGATTTTTGGGGGTAGGATTGAACACATCTGGACTTCTGTCTGTCTGAAGATGATACCAGATCTGAAGGCTTCCTAGACAGAAAACAACAAAAAAAACATGCATGAACATGTAGCACGTCTTTGCAGAAATCATTAGCACCTTGTCATAATTGACTTATCATCTTGCTCAGTGTGCTAACTGCAATGTGTTATTTTGAACTTCAGAGAATTAGATTCTCAAACACTTCTTTCAAACAAGTTTGTTCCTCATTTGTCACCAAAATCAAACCCTTTGAGATGCAGCAGACAGGCATCTGCTGTTCGTTAACAGATACTTATGAAAGGTACCAAACTTCCTCTCTGAAGTTCTAAGTATTCTTAACCCTTTGAAGGACAAATGGGCACACTAAGCTAGAGTCTCAATTTAAATCTGTCAGAAGTCAGAAAGAGCCATTTCAACAATATCTAATAAGGAGATTCTTGGTGGCTTTGGAATTGAGGATTCACCATTCTAAAATGGCATTTAAAGAATAGGAGGTTAGTGAGCAGCAGAAAATTAACCCAACCCAACCCTAACCCTAAGATTTTTCTGCAGTGGGCCTAGAGAAGCAGCTTTTACAACTATCGCATCAGATTTATGGGTGTACCAGAAACACATTTTAAGGGTTTCAGCGTGAGACTTTTGCATATAAACACTCATTTCTTTTAAGCTTAGCTTTTAATTTCTTACAGAAATGTTATATGGGAGTGGCATTCTATTTGTGAGATTGATTTTGTTATATCAGGGTTTCCTTTGGCATCAAAGTAGACAACTTGCAGGAAGAAATATGGACCCATATTGATATGACCTTTGGTCTTATGTACATTAGCAAAGTCTTTTGATTTGTTTTGTTTATAAAGGGTGATTTAATAATGTACTTATTAGCTTTTTAAACTTATAGACTACATGTCAACAGAAAGTAGTGACTTGTGTCCAAAACTCCTTAGCATCTACTGCGTTATTATGAACTGTCTACTTATAGAGTTCAGAATAAGTTTGTTCCCTCAAGCAAAACATCAGATACTTTCCACCTATTTTGAAGTCAACAAATATTTTTCTCATAGCTTTTCACTTCAAAACTGAACAAGTCGATATGTGCTCAGTGTTTCTGGTTTTAACACACACACATTCAGACAGCTGCTGCCAGATCAAAGAGTCAGAAAGCTATGCATTGTCAAGTGGAGCTGGGTCAATATTACAATTCCCAGAGTGTAAGTGAAGGGCTTTGTGTTGTGATTCATTTCAGATACTGAGAGTGCTCCACCAGATGAAGGTCACCGTGGATAAAGTGTCTTCTTGCCCTTCACTGTTTACGGAGGCCTGAGGGACACGGGTATTCTGCTTTAACACACAAGAGTGGATTAGGAGGATGGCTAAAAACGGCACAAAGGTGCTACATATGTCACTCAATATCATGCTGTCGAATGTGGATACAGCTTAAACAGTGGCGGCTTAATGCTGCGAGGGCTGTCATGTGTCAGAAACAGAAAATGCTATGATACTAGGCTGACAGCAAGTAACTAGCATCACAAATACAACAGCCAACCTCTGAAAAGTGCTGCACAGTGTCATAGCTCTGGTGAAGCATGGTGAAGTGGTTTTTCCCACTCTTTTCTTCCTTTTTTTTTTTAAATTTATTTATTTTTTATTTTTGCTGAAGAATTTGAAAGCCATGAGAAATCCAATGAAGGAAGAGAGGCAGAGGAGGAGCGAAAGCATAGAGGTCAAATATTTTCATTTGCCTATAAACACAAACCTGCAGGGGAGACTGCAGCAGATGGAAGATCAGCTTCCTGCACTTTGCTGCTGGAGCACCTGTGTCTCATCTGTCATCGGCCTTTATTTTACATTGCTTCACCTTTCTGTGTAGGTTTTTTACGAGATGAACATGAACACGTGTATATATATATATATATATATATATATATATATATATATATATATATATATATATATATATATATATATATATATATATATATATATATATATACACACATATGTGTGTGTGTGTTGGTGGGCGTGTATGCATGTGCGTGTTGAAAAGTTGTATTTCACATTTGTCATATTAGAGTTGATTTCATTATTCATATTTATTTATCTGATGGGCCATAACCAGGTTGTAAGCATCAGATAAATTTCAAATTTCAAATGAAGATACAGGGGAAGGGACATATAGAGAACTGAAGACACATGATTTAAAAACTGTATTTAAACACAAACAGGCTGTACAGCTGGTCATTTTATAATCATCTGTGTTATAACAATTATCTTAGTTCATTTACTTATGAGTTTATTCGAAAGGTAATGTTTTCATATAATTATTTTGTGTGTTGTTTGCTTGACTTCTTTCTTTTGTGGTACATCATTAACTGTTTTTAGGATGTTTGCCTGGAGGCTAGAAATATTTACACATTCCTGTGTCCGCAGCTGCTTTGGTCATTAACTGCTTGTGTTAACAGCTTCCTGATGAAACTGATTGGTAATGGTCAGCCTCGTGGCCTTGTAAGGGCATGTCCACAGAAGGTTCCAGATCATCCTTTAGTAAAGGTCTTTGATCCATTCTTTGTGTGACTGTGTGAAGAAGCCCAACATCCTTTCTTGTAATCATAATAAAAGGCAGTTGGGGACTGAGAGCCGACGGAGTTGACCAGACAGTTTTTGACGACGGTTCTCCACGCCTGGCTCAGCTTCCCTCTTCTGCAGAAAAGCAATTTGTGTTTTTGGTTGATTCCTTGCAGGTTAGGAACTAAAATAGACCCAACAATCTGGGTCTTCTGTTATTTTCTGTCAGTCATGACAGAACCCTTCATGGAAAATTAAAAAGTTCTTTGTGTCTTTGAACATGGTGGGATTGTTCACGTATCAACGCTACAAAATGCGGCATAAATGAATCCAGAGAGGCTTTTTAATCTGCCAACCTTCCTTCTCCCCCATAGCTCTGTTTTCTCATCAAACATCTTTATGGCGCATGTAAACCACCTCCATTTTATTACAGCATAGAAATGTTTTTCTTCCAGTATTGACTTATTATAAAAAGATTAGAATGGGTTCTGGGTGTCTGCATGTGTCCTTGAATGGGCTTCTGTTTGTTGATTATCCATTGTGTTAACTGGAATTCAGGAGGATTACAGCTGGATCCTTCCACACTGAGTGGATTCTATTTTCCCCACTATCTCCAGCCGCCTCCAAGTGAACTCTCTGAGTGTTAAGTGGACCAATTCACAGTCAAAGAAGCTATCTCTAATGTATTTTGCAAGATCATTTGGTTACCATGACAACACATTTGTCTCAGTTTGAGAGTGAAGGTATTTTTTGTGATAAGCAACGAGAAAAAATTCAAAATCAGGGGTATAAAATCAAAGAAAAGCTGTGTGCTCTAAGCAGCATGAGACACGCCCTGCACAACACAGGCATTTCCAGATACAGCTGTATTATTTTTAATAGTTCTATCAATGCAACATAATTAAAGTACACCTTTCCAAAGGGCGCACCAACAAGCTGTGGGTTGGTTAGGGCGAGCGTAATGACTGACTGGATGCTAGTCCAGCTGTCACAGCAGGGCTGAACTCTTTGTCATTTCTATCAAAAACACCTGCACAGTTTAATGGCATCAAACACAAAAGCTCTGCAGTTGTTCTGTTCGACCAAAGCATCAACCTATTCCAGTCGCTGTAATTGAGCTTCATTTTTACCTCTCAGATCATCATGGTTGGCTGTGCTGTGCTGGACTAGAGAAAATAGAGTTTCATCATGATGATTGTAACTCACATCAGAGATAAACATTATCTGGAGCCAGTAACAAACTTCTTGTAACTTCTTTCTGAATATTTGCCACTCTGTCTTATCAAAACTGTTTGTGATAAATTTAAAGCATGCTTTTAAAAATTAATGAACCATGGACATAAGCATGTTTGATTAAACAGCTTTCCTTGTGGATCAAGAAGCCAAACCAGCATCCTGAATTATGTGCAACCTGGAACACAGAATCAGAGAACAGGGAACAACGAGGGTGATTAGAAATCCCAGCAGTGCAGTGTATACAGCTTTACATACTGACTTGGAATAATCTCTGTGAGGAAATTGTTTAGTTTCACACACACTTCCAGATATCCTCCTGATCAAAGGATCCATGAATGTATACTTTCGCTTTTAAAGGAAAAAGGTTCTATAGGAAAAATAGGATTTTCTCCCTTTCAGATTTATAATGTAGGCAGTATTGTAATATTTATTTGAATTCATCTATAATTTTAGGCTGCTGTTAAATATTGTATTACTGGTTACAGGTTTTTCAATTGTTTTTTTGACTGAAAACTTGCTGCATTGTGCCTGCAGGTATTTCTATGTCTTTGTAAATTAGGTGATGTTATGGTTCCATTTTTCCAGATTATGTAGTAGCATTTATTACTAAAGTGAAAACTTAACCATGTGATCGGTATCAATGAACGGCAGTGATTGGCCCTCATGGGCCATTGGTATCGGAATCGCCAGGAACAACCTGATCAGAGCACCCCTAGTCTACATACACTGAAAAAAAATGAACTTAGGGGGTTATCACATTAACAAAAGAATATCATGTACTTTTAACTAAATAATTTCATGTTTCAAACAAAAACATGATACAATCATGTTGGATAAACAAGAAATTCAACAACTGTTTAATGTTCATCCAAAGAGTTATTTTTTTTAGAGTAGAAAGTGGAAGATGTTTGAAAGACATTTCCAGTTCCCGTGGTCCCTGAATGCAACTGCTGCTGTCTATCTGTTGTAGTGAACTCTATGCCATGATTAAACTCCCCTGTCATTCGAGATCCTGTCTTATGGCAGAACCAGGGCCAAAGTTTGAAAGTAAAAAAGAAAACTTTGAATCTGAAAAGAAGTTTTGAAATTCTTTTCAGTTTCATCTTTTCTTTTTGGTTTCAAGTTTCTATTTTCAGTTGCAATACTTCTTTTGTAGTTTCAAAACCTTTTTTTCAGTTTCAAACATTTTTAAAACACACTTTATGGTCCCAATTGAGCTCCATGAGGGACATGCATGCAAGAGGGAAATACTTGGTTTTGCAGCCCTGACTGTTTGCCAATAAAGATTCAAGGATTTCTCAAACGTACAGGACAGAATCAAGGCAACACTCCAGGTATGTTTTTGATAAACAAATAACATTATCATGTAAAGCTAAAAAAAAGTCCATTTTATATAATACTTTCCCTTTAACAAATGGAGCAGGAGAGTTACATTTTTACACAGGTCTAGAATTTTTTAAATAAATGAAGTCATTTTTTGAAAATATATTTTTGTACTCAGATCATGTTTAATGATTAATGCTAAACATGTTAAAACAACATAGCTCCTCACATTAGAGAAATGTGAGGAGCTAAATCCTGCTGCACATCATATAAGGAGGACTTCACTGTCTTTACCACTAACCCTTCAACTGCATGAAGTGTACCAACTTCATGCAGTGTACCAACTACATGAAGCTTTTTAAATGTCAAACAACCTATTTATCTTTTGTGCCCTGTGATTATACTATTTTATTTCACTTGACTTGATTTAAAATGTTTGTGGTCAGAGAGCTGATGGTTTTTATATGACAGCAGGAAATAAATGGTGGGCAGCTTTGCATCTGTCAACTTGTTTTCTCATCTGTAAGAGGCTGCAGTGAAACAGTGCACACAGGAGCAGACCGCTGAACTTATATAAACACAGACAGTACTCACTTCAGTAATTAAGAGGAGTGTAGATTAATCACTATCCATGTAGATGCAGCTTATTTCAGTCACAACATAACAACCTGTTAACATGACAGTGATTCTGTCATTTCCTGACAATATTGCATCAGCTCATACTGCATCCTAGTTTCAATAAATAGACGTGATCTGTGTTGATTATGTGTTATTAGTGTAAAGTATGGATGGATAAAGAGAAAAAAATGACAGGACTTAGAAGGGAAGGATTAGGAGGAAAACAACAGTTATTGATCTGTGATTTTGATCCCCTATATGGACTTTTCTGGCTGTGGTCTAATGTTTGTCTGACCCACACCACCCTGGCCAGATCCGGTATTCTTTGGATCTTTGTTGAAATTAAGAAATCTGTAGCCGCCTTTGGCATCATTTTTCAATTGATTAATGGAAGACGTGACAGCTGATACCTTCCACTTATCCTGAACTCATTAGACATCTACTGTAAGTACAGCAACATGGCAACCACTGAACTCAATGTTTCAGCTCCACTTCCACTTGCTCAGATGTGTTAGTGTAACTGCTTTGCCTCCTGCAGTCTCTGTTAGACCTTAGATATTGACTAGAGAAGCACCAAGTTAGTTCAGTCCGTTTAACATGAGCAGATTTACTACCCAATGTCTACCAGTTAAGAAAATATAAAATCTGTATATACCATTTCTAAAATCGTATTCTTCCGCTTGGTAAAAAAAAAAGTCAATCTTCTCTGAGAAAATATTCAACACATTTGTTTTTTCAGTGTCATGTAGGAAGTTATTATAAACTTGTTGGAATTGGAATTCAATGGAAAAAGATGAGGAAGTACAATTTGGGACTAGCTTTATCACTAACTAACAGGACACAGGTAACTTTCTCTGCAAAGTCAGGTCAAGTTCTGAGTGGAAGTTACCAAGTTTGGTAACCAAAATTTAAAGTCTTTCCTGTATCAATAGAAACTCTTGAGCAGTGATGAATGTTTACTCAATTAAACAGCCCTCTGTTCAAGATTCAGGTGTGTAGAGCAGCTGATCTGTGTCAACAAGCTGTCAAATTATTTCACTGTGGTGACGCTTATTGGGTTACAATCTGTTGTGTCTATGCACTGGCAATGCGCTCTGAGAAGTCACACAGTTTTAATTCTCCTTCCCCCATATGACATCTGAGCTGATAGCTCACTCTGCCAGGTGTATTTATGTGTATATAAAGTGGGGAACTGAACTGAGATCAAGAGTTTTATCAGAATCAGGAAACATGTTACTACCATCTCTGAACAGGGCCAGATTAGTAAATACAAGAAGTACTACTGACAGCATCCTAAGCACCTACATCACACAGTAAGGACATACTAAATTATTTTTGAAGAAAATGCTGAAAGAAAACCCTCTACATTCTGAGACATCCCTTCCACAGATTGCTTAACATCTTGCCACCTGGAAAAGTAATGGGGTTTTACCTAAAAACAGAAGGCTTTTATTCCATTGATATTAGGGCTACAAACACAATGTGTTCCCAGCAACAGTTACTGCAGATTGCTGGTTACCACCCTAAAAACTCAGTCAGGAGTAACCTCACTCTCCAGAATGATTAAAAAGTTGGGCAAATAATAAAAAAAAAACACAGTGCTCTGGTGCAGAGCGCTCACTAAATATTTCCTCTTCCTGTTCCTGCTGTGGGTAAAAACCCAGCAGGTTCTGTGAGACTCAGACCAGCTGAAGTTCTGCATTAAACATCCAAATCCAACAATCCCTTCTGGGAACTTTTTTGTGTTTTCAAAGAGATTATTGAGACGTGTCTGTATCATTTTGGATTATGAAGAAAAAATGAAACACAGACAGATAAACACAAATATAGACATTGTCCAGACTTTAAATCTGTAAGATATAGCACTGCCAAACTGTAATTTTCACTTTTTCACATGCCATAGTTCCTTGCTATTGTTTATCTCAGATGTATATTTGTTTCTTTATATCCATTCTTACCATTTCTGGCCAGGATGGTGGTAATGTACTGCTGAGTGAAGGTGCTGACGGTCAGCAGCATGGCCGGCCTCTGGGAGGTAACGAAGCTGAAGGCCATGTCCTCTCTGGCCCTGCTCTCAGTGAATGCACTGGAAGCTTGAGAGCTTCTGTTCTGCATCACTGAAAAGGGCTCCTGGAAGGTGTAGGTCACTGAAGAATCTCTGTCAAAGGACACAGACACCTCTGCAGGGACACAAGGAGAAAAACCTCAGTGCAATGTTATCAGCACAGAGTTCAAAAGTCTAGGTTCATTTGCACCTACAGTTGAGGTGTACTGTTGAGACAACAGGGCATTTACATTACATCAAAGGATAAATCAACAGACCCAAAACAACAAATTTCTGGAAAGACATAGTGCTATAAAAACAAAGCACACAATGACCGGAGGGAATTTAACAATCTTAAAATAACCAACATTAGTGTCCATCATGCAGAGCCTGGTTACATCCAAAAGAGTTGCCGTGTTTCATGTCTCATCACTTGGGGCAATTTATCAGACGGATCTCTCTGCGGGCCCAGAAGCCTTTACACAGCTTCTTTCTCCCTCATCCAGTGCTACTTTCCGAGACCTACAAACAACTTTGATGTGTAAAATTGGCACAGTTCTCGAGCCTGTCCTCCCAGACAAGCATGGCACGTTAAAACAAGCCTTGAAAGTAGAGCATGCAGGATCAGCCTTCCTTGTGTTGATGTTATATAACCACTGTGATGGAGGCTTGGAAAACAGAGGAAACCCAAAGTTCTCCTAAAACTTTATGATTCCAGACATACAAGACAGTTTCTTCAAACAGATGATAATGAGGACTTCACCACAGAGCCATTGTGCTGCACTAATATAAGCAGGTACTGCTGCAGAGTGACTGATTTCTTTTGTTTTTCAAGGATAAGATCAAATACCGTCTTCAAATCCAAGTTTTTTCTCCAGAATAAAGGATGATGGGGGTGAGTAGGAGTGAGAGTATGGTGGTACACTGTACTCACAGCTGTCTTTACATTGCTGCAACAACATATTTGCATTGAGAGTGGCTGAGTAGTGCCATAGTCCCTGCTGCCAGCACACAGCGGAATAATGGATCAAGACGAGGTGACTGCATCCCCATTGCACAGCACTGATGGCTGCCACAACTGTACACACACCACTACCTTTACATACACACATAACTATTGAAACAAAATGAAGAAAGAGTGATTTTACCACAACCGCACCTCTAATGTCTGATGTAGGTGTGTGTGCGGGTGTGTGTGCGTGTGCAAAATAATAAGAAAAGCTCAGCAAAATAAAAGCATACAGTGACTTGAGATCACATTTAAGAATCACATTTTAAAGTGCATTACCCTTTTGAATGTCTTCTTTCAATATTAAATCAAATCAAATCAAATCAAATTTTATTTGTATAGCACATTTCAGCAGCAAGGCATTTCAAAGTGCTTTACATCAAATCAAACACAAAATACAATGCAACATAGAATCAACAATAAAAACACAACATAGTCAGATTCCGTCAATAAATTTGCAATTGATTACGTTTCGAATACAACTCTAAACAAGTGGGTTTTTAGTTGAGATTTAAAGGAAGTCAGTGTTTCAGCTGTTTTACAGTTTTCTGGAAGTTTGTTCCAGATTTGTGGTGCATAGATGCTAAATGCTGCTTCTCCTCGTTTGGTTCTGGTTCTGGGGATGCAGAGCAGACCAGAACCAGAAGACCTGAGAGTTCTGGAAGGTTGATACAACAGCAGCAAATCTTTAAAATACTGTTGTTAGTTTATAAATCACTGAATGGTTTAGCACCACAATACATTAAAGTCTATTCTTTGAGCTAAAGGGAGCCAGTGGAGAGACTTTAAAACTGGTGTTATGTGCTCTATCTTCCTGGTTTTAGTGAGAACACGAGCAGCAGCATTCTGGATCAGCTGTAGCTGTTTGATTGATTTGTTGGACAGACCTGTGAAGACGCCGTTACAATAATCAATACGACTGAAGATAAACGCATGGATGAGTTTCTCTAGATCTGGCTGAGACATTAGTCCTTTAATCCTGGAAATGTTCTTCAGGTGATAGAAGGCCGTCTTTGTGACTGTCTTTACGTGGCTCTGAATGTTCAGGTCAGAGTCCATCACTACTCCCAGGTTTCTGGCCTGATCACTGGTTTTTAGTTGTAATAACTGAAGCTGTGCACTCTAGATCGTTCCTCTTTAGGCCCAAAAATAATAACTTCAGTTTTGTTTTTGTTCAGCTGGAGGAAGTATATTAGTTAATATACTATATAACTAATTAAATATTAGTTAGTTCGATGTAAAGTAAATAAAAAATAGTTCAGTTATGACACAGTAGTACTGTCATGGATTATTAAAAAAACAACAACAATATTTTCATAAACCCAAGGGCAACTGTGGCTACAATCCAGTAGCTTGCCATTATCATGATGATAATATTTATTTCAGTATAAATCATCTTGGAGTGTCTTCAAAAGCACTACATAATTCTGATATAATTTAATTTCACGTTTAAATTAGTACTGTCAATCCATTAAAAAATGTAATCAGATTAACCACACTGGTGCTGTGATTAATCACAGTTAATTGCTGTGCCTAACTTTGCAAGCTTGAAATACAAGTAAGCACACAGCTGTGCAAGCCCCTCCTCCTTCATTCCAACCAATTCAAATTCAAACAATTATCAATTTTTATTTTGTAGCAGAAATCAGGTAATGTAGTCTCCATGTACGCTACAGCAACTAAGGTAAATTTACTCCACTACACATACAAACAAGTAATACCAAACTTGTTAAGAGGCCAACTGATAGATGAAACACAGCTCATTTTCTAGTTCTTGTTACCCCACCCCTTTATGATGTCATCCTGGGTGATTTTCAGCCCCTGAATCAGATTGCTTATGAAGGCCATATCAAAATCCACCACTGTATGAACATTTTCTAAAAATGTTTCATGGTCACAAACCAAACATGTAATGTAAAATTAACTTTTTATTAATAATAGTAATATTAACAGATTGAATAGCATGCCTAAAGTGTTAACACTGACAACCCTAGTTTAAAATATCTGTAATCTAAAAATATCTGTGTAGTTTAGTAATTATTTTACAGATGCAGAAAAGTATTAGTCTAGCAGTCATTCATATCTGGCTTCCTGTAACCAGCTATCACAGTATTTCACCAGCATTTCAGATGATTGCTGTAAGGACAGAAAGGAAGGAAAAACTGAAATTTGATCAAAGATGGATGTATTATTCCCAATGCAACACAATGGTGTGATACAATAGTGAGGTAACAGAAAGACTCAAACAACTCTCTCCCCAATGCGACTCTCTAGATTACCAGGAGGGCTCCCAATGCATCCCAATGCATCCCAATGCATCCCAATGCATCCCAATGCATCCCAATGCATCCCAATGCATCCCAATGCATCCCAATGCATCCCAACAGGAAAACCATTGGTCATTTATAATTAAGATTTTTAAACTTTACTATATTTTGTTTAGAAATTTTAATTTAAATAAAGAAAAAAAATAGTAAGAAATTCTGGAAAATATGAAAAAAAAGCCATCCAATATTCTACATATCAAAATAAGTTTTCAAAGTGTACTAATCAGATTTCTGTATCTGTAACTTCCTTCTTCTGGTTTGTGTGAATGTCTGATCTTTAGTATATTCACAAAGACATTTAAAAGCATCATATCTTAGTGTTTTGGCATGTATTTCCTAAAGAAAATGTAAAGTTTTGGGCTAAAATTGTTCATACCCCAAGCCTGTTTTTTGTTTTGTTTTTTGTTTTTTTTACAAAATTGAAACTCTCTTTGATGCCATCGCCCTGATCTTCTGCTCCCTCCAAAAGGAGAGAGAATAAGGCTCTAATTTACTTCTTTTTATGACTCTGTATCATAAAAATGGAGGTAGAAGCAGGTTTTTGAACAAATCTGAAGCTCCTGCTGTTTTCAGATCTCGGTTCACAAGCAGCAGCAAACAGCGGAACGGTGCAGAGTGGTTCGCCACAGCTTCAGGCGGAGTTTTCATGTGTGTTCTCACAGAGTGTTCACTTTGTTTCTTTGTCACTTGGTCAGATTGCAGGTTGCTCAGCCTACTCCTCTCCAGTCTGTGCAGGCAGTGCCCATACCGCAGGAGATAATTTGTTCTAATGCATTTTAAATGCCTTCACACTCTGCAGTAGGGACAGGTATTAATTGTCTCTTGCATTGCTCGTATTCCTATTGGTTCTCTGTAATGGAATAACCTTGACAGTGATTGATTTTCTGTTTGCTACAATCAACCTTAATTGATTAAAAGAATTACACTGTGTATCTTTTGTTTACACACTCACAGAGTGGGACTCACCTTGGTTGCAGGTGGCTCCTCCATATGCAGACTGTGAGCAGTCGCAGATGTAACCGTTGCTCTTCTCGATGCAGCGGCCTCGGTTGTGACAAAGATTGCTGGAGCCACTGCAGTACCCTGGACAGCCAGAACTCACCCCAGGGGTCATCTTAGCCCTCTCCTCCAGGTCAAAGGTCATGCCATTGACCATAAGAGACCTGATGCAGCCCAAGAAGCCTCTCTGCTGGGATGCTGTTCCCCCTGAAAACATATTACAATTTAGATGAAAACTAATTCTGCAGTAACTTTACAGCTTTGGCTATTTATAAAGCTGCCATACCATAAACAACCAGTATGAATCTAGAGAAATGTTTTAGGTATTTAAGGATAAAAACCTCATCTAGACTAATGGTACAAACTATTTGCCTTCATCAGTTTTAGAGAGAAACTCAAGCTGTACTTCTTCAATCCAGGTTTTCCCTTCCAGAGATGGAAGACTGATGACTTTGGATGGAAAATAAATCATACAGTTGTGAGAGTAATTTATCTGAGAGAGGGAAAAAAAAATCACAAACCTAAAGGCATAATCTCCTTTCACAATCCCTTAAGGCTGATAAATGAAGCTTGTTAAATGCTGTATTGTTTCAGATGAAGAGAAGCTCTGCCTGTATTTGCTGGATGCATTCATTATACATTCCCTGATCTGAATTCAAACTCTTTCAAGTAGAGTCCTACCTACCAGTGTTACAGGTTGTGTTGCAGTGTGTCTGTGCTGTTTTTAGTGCTATTAACCCTTCTCGCCGCTTAGGTCCCTGTAGCAGGATTCTTATTACTGCATGACCCACAGTTGTCATTTTTCACAGGCTGAATGGATAAAAAGGCTTCTGATACTACTGAGAGACAAATGGATGTTTTGTTTCATTTCTCTTGCATCAAATCTACGGTGTTTGATGCAACTGTTGAGAATTTTTAGAACGTTTAAGTCTCATCAGTTTCAGTGACTTGTATAAACCTTTTGTCCTCTTCATCACCATTTTTAGTGTAGAAACACATTAAAAAATAACATGTACTTTCATAGACTATTATAAATTTGTTAAAAATTCAGTGATGGTTAACAAGATATGCGTTTATCCAAAAATATGGATAATGCCATTTTGGGAATAGAATTTTAGGTTGGGTGCAGACCCAACCTAAAATTTGTGAGCTTGACAGTTAAAGCCCCACAAAAACAAATAAAGAAAAAAGAAACATAACAAAGAAAAAATGTCCCAGGTTTCTGCGCCACTTCTCATGAATAAGTTTTGGAGCAGCTGTTGGGGTCAGCAGCTGCATGTAAAGACTGGTAAAGCGTATTATAGACTTGCTTACTGACCTAATGTCAAGGACTGCCTGCACCTCCTTCTTTTCTGATTATTCATTTTTAAATAAATTATTGTAAATTTTATGGATCTGTTTTGAAACTCTGTCCACAATCCCTGCTGTAATTTATTTGGCACACCACTCGGGTGCCACACAGGGGTAAAGCACAACTTAGTCTTTGACGAGTCACAAGTTCAAGTCCCAGCCTGATGACATTTACTCCATGTCTTCCCCTGCTCTCATTACCCACTTTCCTGTCGATTCACTGTCGAAATAAAGGCCACTAGAGCTAATAAAACCTTAAAAAAATATGCCTTTGACTTGTATTAGTGAAAACACAACCTTTAAAGATTAAAATATTACATCCATCTATTTTAGTACATCTAAAAAATAGAAGATCGCATTAAGATGCAATATTTCTTGCTAGTTGTCTCAAAAGATGAAAGCCATTTTGTTTAGAAATAAATAGACAGAGTAAAATATTTCAACCTTTTTTATGCAATTTTATGATTATGGCTTACGTAAATTATACCCACACTTTTATGTCTATTTGTTTCTGTTTAAAGCAACTCCAGTCTAATTTTCTTTAATTGTGCTTCTAAATCACAAATAGCCCTAAATGTTATTAATGCATGGACATTTGAAATATAAGAACAACTTTAATGACTCAAAATGCTCAAGTAGACATGTTGATGGCTTTGTCGTGGCCAGCCACATTCACCAAACAGCACCACTCTTCTCATTAGGATGAACAAAGAAAACAACAAGTGTTTGCATTGTATTGTCACTAATATTTTAATTTCAGGTTGCATCATATATTAAGATGTGTTATCGTGGTGCAATTTCTGGCTATGTTGTCCGTGACTGTTTGTTAAATGGGCTTGGTGGTCCTCGCCCTGAGAAAGTTTGAGAAACACTTCTTTAGACCTATCAAAGAGAGATGTTTTATACACAAATGTCAGACTTCTGAAAAATTGTCTCCCTATGCACTCAGTACTTGGTTGGCTTCCTCTTAGATGAATTACTGCAATAACGCATCATGGCATGGAGGCAACCAGCCTGTGGTTCTGATGAGGTATGATGGAAGCCCGGACTGCTTTGACAGCTGCCTTCAGGTCATTTGCCTTGTTGGGTTTGGTGTCTCTCATCTTCGAGAGAATGGGCTTGACAACAACCCACAGATATTCTAAGATATTCAGCTGCCAAGTCCTGCTGGAAAATAAAATCAACATCTCCATCCAGGGTCTCAGCAGAAACAAGCATGGAGTGCTCAAGCATGTCCTGATAGACGGCTGCACTGACGGTAGACTTCAGAAAACCTGGTGGACCAGAACCGGCAGATGACATGGCACCAGAACCGGCAGATGACATGGCACCCCAAACCTTTTTCACAGTATTTAAATTTTATGAAACATTACATTTTGGGTTTTCTTAATCTATAAGCTATAAACATCAAAATACAATAAACAAAGGCTTGGAATATGTGACCTTATGTGTGATGACTCTATATAATATTTGAGCTTCACTTTCAGAGATGACTGGCAAGAAAGACTGCACTTTTACACAATATTCACATTTTAGTGTACCTGCTGATTCTTATGAGTCATGTGTGAGTGAGGAGGGCGGTGCCTATTGCTATTAGTCACAAGGTGAAAGGTGGGGTAAACCCTGCACAGGTCCATCACATGGCAGAACATTACATCAGTCCAATACACTAGCAATTTTGATACAGACATGTTGGCTCAATCATAATTAGGTTTACTTCCTGCCTCAAACTTTTTACTTTCAACACCTACATTTAATCTGACAATCAAGCTGAGTAGGAATGGAATTTAATGATTATGACTGCATATAATAGAATCCCCACTTTATTCTGGTTTGTTTGTAATATTAATTTTGTACCTTTTCCACACCAAATGAATAACTTTGTGCTAGGTTCATCACAGCTGTCAGGGACTCTGGAATGATCTGGAAGGCGACTCGCAGTGTAGAACATTTGAGTCCACGCTCTGTTAACAGAAAACTCGGGGCATTGACCTGCTGCCTGGGATTCTTTTGGGCTCTTGCAAAAACTGATGAAGCCAGTTTATTTGTTTGTTCATTTTCCTTGACGCCACTCGTTTTATTCACCATCACTTCTGTATTCTGAACCATGTCTGAGACAGTCTGAGCTGGCATCCCAAGGGGACTGTAGAGCTACACCACCAGCCTTCCTGGTTTGCGTTCCACATATCTCCTTAGTCTTTTCATATTTACCACCACACACATGAAGTAGCTATTTAGCTAGCATTCAGTTTGTTTGATTAGCCATGAAATAAATCTCCGATGCTTTACATTACTTCCAGGTTGTGTTTGCACTATCTTCCATATCAAAAAACACATATCAAAATACAAGTGCAAAAATATTGCAAGATCAATGGCTCTGTGCACTATAACTTTGTTTTCTTAGATAAAAATGAAATGGCCTCTTTGTGCTTTATGGAAATGATCTTTAAGACTCACAGAGGACTGTCACCTGTATCTGTCCTTTCACTTATTTAGTAAATTATTTTAAAAGTAAATGAGCTATGAGATGCTTGGGCAGCTTTCCTATATTGAGATTTTATTAAAAAGAAAGAAAATGATTTTTATGACATCTTATAAGAGAGTCACTTAAATAGGACACATTTAAATGTCAAAGGAGACAACTGTAGCAGATATGTGACAAATCAATGACAATAGCCATGCATTTTAACTAGTGGAGTAATGAAAAATAAAAAGAAACGATAAAACAAATTAGATTTTGTGAAATTGGTATATTATTACAAGCCTCTTGTTTCCCACCGCACCCATACAGATGAAAGGAGCTACGTCTTTCTGAGACACATGAGGAGTACAGAAAGTCAGCCACCTTGCTTTTTGTTTCTCTCTTACTTACATAGATCATGTCTCAAATATCAGAGCCATGGAACATCATTATCAATTTTATATCCTTTTAATAAAGGGGGAGGGGACACCTGAATTATACAGCCTGTTTGGGGGCCACATAAAACCAGAAGGGATTGCCAGGACCTAATCAGATGTGGATGTGACCTTGAACATTTATAGTACAGAAGAATTCACAGCTAAAACAAAACACACCTAGCACGAGGTGTATTGACTTACACCTACTCTAACTTTAATATCTAATTACTCATCTAAATAAAATCCAATATTGCATTTTCCAACAAATTTGATATTTACATATTTATAGTTCCATGCTATTATAATTTTAAATGTATTTTAGTCTCTAAATGTATATTTTTGGGAGGCTTTTGAATGTATAATGTAAAATTATTTTCTCCTAGTACACTGTAAATGCAAACGTCCCTCCAGTGTCCCCTGACAGGACAGGGGGGAGGACAGGGGGGAAGACACGCGGCAAACGTCGAAGGGTCAGGAATCGAACCTACGACAGTCGCACCGAGAACCCAAGGCCTCTAAATGTGGGCCGCGCCACCACAGCACGCCCCAAGCAAACATGTTTTTAATTATAAATTAAATACATTGTTTTATCATCTAATTGCTATCAACACTCACTTTTACTAAGTTACTTGGACTTTGTGGATGAAAAGTCTCAACAACTCACTCTACTTACTCTGAATTCATTTATAAAAAGTAAGTTTTTGACAATTGTGCTTTTCCTTCTGTGTTGGAACATACTTTGATTCAATACCGCTTGCATGCAAGGACAAATGGTTTATTTGAGGATTCTTTTACTTTGCTGGAACCATTCATTTATCTCATCTGACTCATAATAAAGAGATAATTTCTATGAACAGGACCACATTCACATACAGCAGCAGAACATCAGAACAAGTCTCCATTTTATCTTAAGCTAGTCTACAATTAACTAACTTAATGTTTGTTTTTTTGGGGGGGCATTAATACAATTAATTGCATTTAGTTCTACAAGCAAAAGTCCCATTGTGTTTCTGGTATTCCTGTGACTCTGATGCACAAGCAGCACCTGCAGACCACAATGATGGTTGACAGTGAATTTATCTTTATTGTATTATTAATTTTATCAGGAAATATTTTTTGGATATATTATGTATCTTGAATATGTGACATAATTGGTAATTCTGTGAAGTGGAAGATTGGGGTGCTGAGGTGACACAGGTATAAAGGACAACCAATGTATGGAGGCCTTAGTCCTTGACAAATGTTGCACAATATTAAGGCATTTATACAACAAATTAAAGAGAAAATGTGTAACATAATCTAACTGCTTTTAATCAAAATCTGAAGCTTTTTAAAACATCAGCGATCCTTCATAACTGTAGTTGGCCTATGTGTCATATCTGAGGTTTGACTTGGTTTTAGATTTTGTTCCTTTTTTCTTTAGTTCAGTTCTTAGTGTTTCTAGTTATGTTTATTTATTCACAATTTTTTGCTACTTTAGTTTTATTAGGTTTCCCCAGTGGCTGCTTCTGTAGAACAGGCTCTAGGGTTCCAGGCTACACTCTGAGCTCCACAGTGCTCTCCAGTCTCTAGAGCTCTGAGGGGCTCAAGCATGACCCGCCTCAGCTGCCAAGCCTCTACATGGGTCCAAGACATACCTCAGTCTTAAGGGGGAAATTTTAAGGCCAGCTACCAAGTGCTAAGCTCTCCTGGTGCTCTCAAGCTCCATGTCTGGTGTTTCAACCCTGTGGACACCAAACTCGGCCTCCAAATCCCCTTCCTTGGTCCCTTCAGCCTCACAATCAACCTACAGATCCAGGGTTCTTGCTCTTCCGTCGCCGGCCCCCAGATTCTCAACCAAAACTAGAGTTCTTAACCTTTTACACCCTAAGCGAGCCGAGGTCACATGGCAGCTGGACCCACCGGTGGGTCTGTCGGGTTCTAGAGGTTAAAAAGCATCATAAACTCTAGTTTTGTTTCTTTTCTCTCTCTGTCTGTCTCTCTCTCTGAATGATAAGAAAAGCAGCCTAACCAGAATAATTTAATTCACTTCCAAATAATCTTTCTGAAGTTCTTATTCAAATTCAAATTCAAAAATCCTAATAGCTTTATCTCACTAATAGTCTGTATTTTACTTGCAATGTTTGTCCTAACTGTTGTGGTTTTGACTTACAGATTTGTTGTTGTCATTCTTCTAAAAGCTCATCTTTCTCAGTTGCAGCAGCTGTTGCTAGTAAAACACAATCTGTCCACTGTTCATCAGCAGCAACAAACAGCAGATGGACAAAGTCAGAGACTAGCTGCAGTGCGTATTACTAAATGCTGGAAGGCAGTTGGATGGCTTCTTTTTTCTGTTGTACTTATCATTAATTATATAGCCAGAGACACTGATTGAGTAGAATACCAGGAACTTCACCCAAACACTGGGTCGGCCTTCATCGGGTTTCTTCGGTCCATCCTCAGTGTGGCAGACTTTGCTGATGAGTCTCAAACTCTAAAACCTCTGATTTATTGTTTCTTTCTCCAGGTTGGAGCAATAACTGAACTTTTTCTTCTTCTCTCCTACATCCTGTTTGACCTCCAGCATCACACCTGATACTTATTACATTCACCTCTCTGAGCTATTTTGTGCGCTTAAATACTTTATGCATACCTTGATGTATTGCATTGAAATAGGTTAATTTGTAACAAAGACACCACAGTTCCAGGGTCATAGAGGTTAATGGAAGCCAACATTTTCTCATTTCCAACTTCTCAAATGCTGACACTTAACGCATGTAGAGCACCCTTGAAGTCTGTTTTAGTGGTCTGTAAGACTCTTTTTAACACACAGAGTATTCTACTTAAGACAATCGGAGGAGGGGAGGCTGGCTGAGGGGATTCCTGCAGGAAAACAAAATTATATATACGGTTTTTGCTGCCGTGCTGAGGGTTACCTGAACTAAGTTTTACCTGTAAGTTTTAGGAAAAAAAAAAAGGTGAAAAGGAGATTTGCTGTAATTCTCTGTAGTTAGCCTTTAGTTGCATAGACACATCTGTAACATGACCTGGATGATTTTAATATTTTTCTTAATCTTCTGTAGATTTAGGCTGCTTTTGAAAAATTATTAATTAATTTAAATAACATATTTAAATTGTTGTTGACAAATGGATGGTCATTTGAAAAATAGATGTTATGTGGGTCTAGATGACAGAAAATCTAGGTAATTTTGGGAACAATCTTGTCACCTTCCTGAAGTAATCAGTGCAATAACTAATTGCATGCATGCATGCTCGTATGTCTGAATTATTTATTCATTTGTTTTTACTACTGACAGTACATCTCAATAACAAAAATAAGTTGAAATAACTTCAACTTAAGAAAAAAATGTGCTAGCTCTTGGTTTTAAGGGCATTTGTGGCAAGCATGTTGGCAAGAGGTTGAAGGTCAGACACTTCCAGTTTACAGTGGTAGGTAGCAAAAGGTATCAATGTAGCGGCTAGCAACATGCAGTAATAACTTGAAAGCAAAATCTGTAACATTTGTGTCCGCCACAATATATATATATTTCTGCTTTTTTCTTTAATTATGTCAGTTTGGTTCTCCATATTATAGCAGCTACAGCGTGCCACTGAAAATGTAAAGTAACACCGAGAACAAATGAAGAACATCTCAAAACTACTTCCATTCCGCTTTTCCTCACTGTGTCAGCTTTACTCTATAAGCAGTCCCATTGCCATGGCAGCCAACAGATAACAGCTCAACAAACCCACAGAGCAGAGATTATGTTCAAGTGTATTAAGAGGAAAAAAACACCAAAATACACAAAAACATTTCCCACACAAAAAGTAGGTAAGAGCCCCTAACCAGAACATTCAGCCCATCACATTATTATGTTTTCAGTCTTGATGTTTATATTGTGATCATTAGTAATCGTCTGAACACAGCAGTGGTTGATTAGCTCATGTAAACACTGGCTCTTCTGATTGTGTGTCAGAGTGTAGGTGAGTGGATCACCTTACTCTAGTGCTAACTGAATCGAAACACACCAAACTGCACAGCACTTGTCTCAGTGTTGACAATATGTAGAAAACATTCAATCTCTTTTCCAGAATTTTTGCATGATTGTGTCATTTTTCCAACCACCAATATAAAGATGCAGTAGCAATGGCAAATGAGTGTTAGCAATAAGTCTAACCATTAAGGAATGGAGATTTAATGCTCTAAGTCAGACAGTACGTGTAGCCATCAGTTTCACTTTCAGTTTACTGCAGCCAACAAGCCAGGGGGACTGAAACGCCTCCATGAGTTTAATTATTCTTTACCATGTGATCATTGCTCCTGATATTGTCAAATTTTCTAAAATAAATGACGACTACTACTCTGAACTTTACAACTTTGTGGAGCAAGCTATTTTGTCCCCTTGCTGCACCACATGACAATCGACAAATATTTTCCCTAAACATCAGCTGATGTACAACTCTTTCTGAAAAAAGCTAACCCACCTTTAGTGAGAGTGTATAAATTGTTTCTGGCTGTTTTTTTTATCTTCTCTAATAATAATAATAATAATAATAATAATAATAATAATAATAATAATAATAATAATAATAATAATAATAATAATAATAATAATAATAATAGTAATACATTTTATTTGTAGGCGCCTTTCTTGACACTCAAGATCACCATATAATTTAACATAAAAACAAATACTGAAAAGTTGAAATACATAGTAAAAAATAATCATCAATCTCAATCAATAAACATCATTTGTAATGCAAAAAAAAACTTGAAAAGTGACTTTAAACCAGTACACCGTAATTAGCTGTTAGCATCAGTTCCTGATAATGTTCTAAAGGAGAACATTTTCATGTCACAAAACACAGCTAGACTAAAACTAAATGTTCAGCTGAATGTCTGAAGCCTACAAAATAAGAATGCTGATACTTTTAGCCATTCACACAATGCTTTTCCCCAATGTAGCAATAAAAAAATCAGTTTGATGGAAAGCCTACCCACAAACAGCTGGCTGCTGAGCCGGAGGCGGAGGTGTCCATCAGCTGGAGCCTGCAGGAGGCGAAGGGGCAGCTGGTCAACCTGCAGGGAGGCCTCCTTCACATTCCGCTCTGCCCTCACATAGTGCCATTGTCTGTCATTCAGAGGGAGGTGGGACTTTACGGACAGGACTGCCGGACCGTTGCCCACATCAAAGGAGAAAGTCACCACTGTTGGAGCTGGGAGACACACAGTCAGATCAGACTGAATGTAATATGAGGTTTTATATGTTCTCTTCCATCCTGCCTTTCTGATGCAACGTGATACAATGCTGCTGAAAACTTGATGACCCGCATACATTTACGAAGGGGCTTAGCTGACAGCTTGTCAATATTTTACAATGTGTCTGATGCTGCAGCAATACATAATGACTCCAAATATCCACACAACATCCCTCTCAGGTTTGAGAACAAAACAGATGATAATAATAGGAGGTCCATAGTTACCTCAGTGCACTGTCTATGGTTTTGAGCTCAACACATCTGCTGTCTTCTAACTTGTGTTTGCACATTTCTACCGTTGAGCTCAAACCTTTTGTGTAAGCATATAATTTCATTGAATTTTTTGTTGCAATAAATCTGAAAGAGTTTTTTTCATTTTATTTCCACTTTCCCTGTCAGACGAATTCATTAAGCTTTTATATGTGCATGACAGCAAGCTATTGCTGTTGACTGTGCCACTGGGATTACATCATGCTGTGCAAACCTGACAGGCTGCGTCTCTGGGAAATTGAACTGTCAACTACAGTACTCCCCAGGAAGAGCAAAGTATACTGCTGATGGCTTTTGTGGCCATTCTTTACATGTGGACACTCTGGCATGCAGGCTGATGTCTCATGATGTACTGCATCACTCTCATTGTGGTGTAAGCATTCACTCACAGCTCAGCTCCACCCTGATGAAGTCCTTCAGGCCCTGGTTCTCCAGAAACACTCCTGAGGGAGAGCTGGTCTTGAAGTAAAAGGAGATATCTGAGGCTAACTCCGCCTGCAGGGTGGGGAAGTACAGGTAGGAGGACTCCTGGTAGAAAGACGCTGCGTTCCATATAGACTCTGGAAGAAGAAAGAGAAGTGGAACAATGAGATGAAACGAGAGTCCAAATGAATGAATGAATGAATGAATCAATCAATCAATCAATCAATCAATCAATCAATCAATCAATCAATCAATCAATTCATCCATTCATGAACATATGATATGTAAGTCATTTTGCAACACTCACACTTTGGTACACACACTTAGCCGAGGTCAACTTCCTGTCACTTATTAGCTTGTCTGTATGTCAAATCACATTTCCGGTGGGTTTAATTTTATGTCAATAATCTTTAAAACATGGACGGTGAATAAAAGTTTGAAATTACTGAAGGGGTTTTACAGTATATTTGTCAAACAATAATAAATGAGTATGTAGAAACAAACCATATATTGTACATTAACATCTGCACATGTACTCGCCTGCTGTGCAATTAACCAGAACTACTAACTGCCTGGCAGATAAATGATTTTAATACGTCCACAGCGGGATGCAGGCACACCATACTGACCCTAGTTCCAACAAACATCCTCCTTATCCTTCTAGTAAAATAAATAAATAAATGTTTGTCTGCTTATTTTGCTGCTTATGCAGGCAGCTGAAATTTCAAACTAATTCCAAGGAGATTTTGGAGCAGCAGTGTGTTAGTCCGTTGAGATGTAAAATATATTTAACTGTGGATACAGATGTTTCAGCAGGGTCCAATTCATGGCTGTAGTAGTTACTAGGTAGCTCCTTATTTTAGATTTGTGGCCTGTACATTAAAATGTCAGGAAACTGTCACTCTGAGATAAGCGCTAATAAATCTGAAGCCAGGATTATGTTAGAAGCATGCTGACAGTTACAGAGATTGCATAATTTAACTGTAATTTTCTCACAGACGTTAGTCCTACTAGTAGAGGTCTCTGTGTGTGTATATTTGGTGTATAGATAAAATTGAACTTTAGAGATAATCTACAATATATTTAAATATGTGTTCAGTTCTTGTTTTTATTCACTCCATTTGTGTGCCGTATTATTACTCTTGTAAACAAACCAAGTTAAATGCGATTAAATGATTGCGATTCATCCTGGTGGCAGAAGTGGGTAAAGTATCCACAATGACTACTCAAGGAAGAGCAGCACTAACATTTTTACTCAGAAAAAAGTAAAAGTAGTTATCCAAAAATACTTCACAGTAAAAAAGTACAAACTTCTCCCTTGAGCCGTGCTCAGCCAAAGAAAAGACTTCTTTATCATTTGGTTCCATCAGTGCTCACTGAGCAAACCACCTTCCATCTCAAACTTCTAAAAGAACAAGTCCTGATCAGCTCATTAAATATGTTCAGGTGATCCTGTGCATATTATTTATATGCAACATGTTCTATTTTCAAATAATACTTAATGGAAAATATATATATAAAAACAACAGATTGAGAATTTTTTTTATTTTTATTGCAAAGACAAGTATTTTTCCAAACCTAAATTTTGATTCCAGCAGCATATATTCTAAGAGCTTCAGCAGAAGGCAACTGCTTTTCTTGTTGCCTTCTATGTAAACATTGTTGTGTCCTGGATGACTGAGAATCCACACCAGCGTTTTATAAAATCTGTGACAGGATAATGTTTACCTCTGTTTTCCATCAGCTCATTTTTAGAGTGTTTCAGAAATGAGAAGACCAGCTGTCGAAGGTTTACAAGTAAAATATTTTCAGGATTTAAGCAGCTGAACAGTTTGTGGGATTTTAATTTTTAACATAATGCTCCAGATGTTTTCCCTGAGTGACAGATGTGGAATGCAGGCAGGTCAGTTTTTAAGACACAGCCATGCTGTTGTAATCCGTGGAAAATGTGGTTTGTCTTTTGGACATAAGAAGACACTTTATACATTCTCCGGTTTGCTGCATATGCTACTTATATATCCTTCCATATTAGCACACACAGACCTGACTTTGTAGCGTAGCTTCCTGTTCAGTGAACTGAGTTCACTGAAAACTATCCAGCGTTATGTTCTTGAACTAGGAGATTTTTAATCTTTGGTTTTAAAGCAGTAGTGAGACACAGAATTAAGAGTGTACTAAGCCCTTCATGGAACTGCATAACCCATGAGCGGACGTGGTTGGATAACAGTACACTTAGAAAACCTCCTTTAGTGTCAAGATAGGCCACAATAAAATTGTGATTATATATATATATATATATATATCAGAAGGCATTCAGATGGTATACTCCTCTGTCTGTTGTTAGATTTGCGCAATGGCAGAAGGACTCTTAACTCTTTATCCACTGACAAACACAAAAGCACGAGTCTGAGAGACGTGGTCTGAACATTGTTTGTCTCAAATCTGCCTCCATCTGCAACCAAATCTGGCACGGCAGCTGCAGCGCCGAGGTGATCACCTACTGTCTCCATAACAACGCAGAGAGCCGACATGGTAGACAGCCTGCGATCCAGTCCTGTTGGTGTCTCCGATCACAATCTGACTCACTGGAAGGTGGTCTTTGTAGGAGAGGATGCCTGTGTCATTAGTCCTGAGACAGACAGGGAAACAAAGGAAATACTAGCTCAACAATGTCTTCAGGGACTGTCATCTGTTTTCAACACTCATAGAATGTAGAGTCTATAGTTAAAGAAATGAATTTTTCATAATGTAAACAAGTGCCAGTGAAAATATGAGCAGTTGGGATCAGGGAAGCTTTGAAGAGGATTACCCTGCTGTAAACAACAGCTCCGACTGCCCAGCGCCTTAAATTAACCTTTCACTCCAATCAACACAGAAATAATTATTCACTTCCATTCCTTCATGACATAATGAATGCAATTCATAAATATAATGCATTATATCTGACTTGTGCTGTAATTAATTATTTTAAAGGAAACGCTGTCAAATGAAAATGTTAATGAATTTTCTCATATCAAAAGACTAAATGAGCTGCTACAAGTGATGAGAGGAGATGACCCAAATGTGGCATGCCATGGGTACCTTTCCAGAAAGAAAATGCAAATGTTCAGTGGGTGTGGGGAAACATGGCTGCTTTTACTGTGATATTTGTTGAGCTAGTTACCACTTAAATGCCTAATTAGCCAAATGGTGAAAGTTTCACTGATTCATTTTTTTTTTTTCTGGGCAGCAGTTCATGACCACACCACATACAGAAAGAGAGAGAGATTTATCTTTCCACTCTTTCATTTTTCTGTTTCCTGTTTGCTAATGTGCTTTTTAGAACTGCTACCAAGCTCAGTCTGTGGAACATCACAAAACGCTTCATTTGGATGTTGATTTTGATTACTAGAACAACATCACATATCCAAAAGAGTCAATATGAAGGTCATTATTAAGCTTATATTTTTTATTTTGCTAGTCTGTACTGTGATTCAGTATAGTCTCGTTCACTTAAGATATACAAAATATGTAGTTTCAACACACTTTACAAGACAAACAGATCCAATTCATATCGCGATGAATTGGATATAGAATATAAATAGAATATATATAGAAATATATAATATAATCATGTAAATCTAAGAACAATATGATAAAAAATATTCTGCCCTATCTAATTAAAAAATTAAGGCAACTATTTGCATAATTTATTCATGTTTATCAAGCAAGACTGTTCTTTGTTTAAGGTACTTATTTCATTACATGAAAAAGAAAATTCAAGTAAAATTAATTTAATTTTGTCAAGTAGATTAAGCAAAACTGAACTTTGTATGAATTATTAGACTTTTTTAATGTACTAAATGAAATTTGCAAATACACTGTAAAATGTTATTAATCAACAACCAAAGCCATTTTTTTAAAGTAGAAACTACTCGAATAAAATACTTTATTGAAATAGCTCCTGACTCTTGTTTTTTGTTTGTTTCACTGCTTAAACTTTGACAGAAAACATGGAAAGCAGTGATAGTTTGTTCACTTTTCAGTAGAACAAACACAAAGCAGGGTGGTCATGAAAATGAGCACACAACTCTCTCATGCTGCGGTTTCATGTAAGCAATAGTAAATACTAAACTAGCCAATAAGTGCTCTACTGCTCTGATTCTGCTTGACCTCTGATGATAGAGGTCAGAGGTCAACTAGTTGATTACTGTAGTCCTTTAGACCTTTTACCTTTCATTAATGTCTTCAAAGCCAAAGCAGCACAAACAAAAAAATTAGCTGCACAAAGCAGCACAAACGTGATACCAATTTTGTCTGATTAGAAGAAGGTGGGGATGCCACCTTCTCTCAGGTAAAGTCAATATATGTCTATTTAATCATTTGTGCTTGTTATTGTATTTATTGACTTTGAAGTACTGTTTTGTCTTGTTGTACTGCAGCTATGTCCCTTCTTCTAAGACACATTTCTCCCAAGGGAGACACATAAATGATCTTGTCTTATCATGGATTTTCTTGGACTGTCCAGCTAGAAATTGGTCACAAAACAGAAGACCAAGCCAACCTGACCTTGGATACAGCAGGGAGGGTGAAGGTTCCCACCCTCTCACTGTCCTGTCAGACCTGCAGGTCATGAGAGACCATAAGGAACAGGACGTTTTTTGCCAAGAAGAGTTTTCCCATCCCCAAAAATAAACTCTCCAACAACTACCTCACAACACTTTAGGATGGAAGTTAGAGTGGGCATTACTGAATGTTAAACTTTACGGTGTGTACACTTTAGACGAGGATCATCTTGGTTTGATCAGGTTTCATTCTTGTTATTTGATTATAAACAGTATTATTTTATTAGAAATGACTCCCCACAACAACTAACCACGAGCAAAGGAAAAGGTTTTGCATCAGAATAATGAAAACAATTCTGCCAGAATATGACTATTAGCACATCTGTAAACATATTCCAATCGTACACATAGGCAGTTCCAATATAATACAGTCAAGCAGAGATGATCATATAAACCAATATGTAAGGGAGGATGTGTGTAATGTAGCCCAGCTGTTTGCGTCCATTCATTAACAGCAAACTTTTCCTGAGCCAGCATGGTGAACCTTCAATGCTGCAACACCAGACTGGTTTTCACTGTAGCAGCTGCTCAGTTTGTTCTGTCTGCGACTCTGTTTTTATCTTGTCCCAGTCTATTGTGCTAGGGCTGGCATAGTTTTAGATCAGCCAAATAGCTATCATGATACTTTATTTGAAATATGGTTCAGGGTAATGTCAACAAACTGGGATACCACTGAACAGGAAAGGAAGACATTCTTTGCTTTTTAGAGACTTTTTCTGAGCTGTTTGAAAATGTCATGATGTTAAGGGAAATGTGTAGATCTAAAGAAACAGCCAAACAAACACATTTCCAAACAAAAAACTGTGATAATTTACCGGTCAGCTTAAAAAACAAAACAAAACAAAAAAAAAAAACATAAAGTAATTAAACAAGAAGAAAACTCAAACCAAAGATGTTGTTTTAGAGAGGCTGTTGTCAAATTCCTGTGTTAAATATAATGGACCATGACATAAAATATGAGTTGATTATCATGTTTAGAATGAGAATTATATATTAGTAATTATGGAAGTTAATAAATAAATTCATTGAGAATCTGATAAATAGATAATGAACCATATCAGTGAAAGATGCTGTTCACAGAGCCTCCTTTCTCTGCTCCAATTTATTTACATAAATCCCAGTTATCAGAATTGTATGAACATAACAGTGCTGCAGCCAGAAGCCACTGGGAGACACAGTTCTGTTCCTTCATAAAGAATAGTCTAGTGTTACTGTGTTAAACATGACAAAGAGACACTGCAGCTTTTTCCCTGTCACTTAGTGAATTCTCCCAGCTTTGATCATAGTGGCCATTTACACACAGCCATACTGTTTTATTCAGTTAGGATAATTTGCAAGAGAAACAAGACTGGAGCCATGGATTGTAAAAAAGAAAGTCACCACATGTTTCCTTTCTGAGAGGGTGAGACCTGCATTTAGGAAATATTTTTTGTGTCTGACATGAGAGAATAAAATAATAGATTTAATTGGAAATCTATTAGAAAAGACCAACAGGAGATTTTATTCTGCAAATATTAAATGTAGTGTGCATACCATGAGTCTGTGTCAGCGTCACAGTTGCAGAAGTAATTCATGTCCATGCAGTTCTCCTCCAGGCTGCAGGAGCACTGCTGCACTCCAGGCAGGAAGCCCCCCCAGTAACTCCTTTTGTCTCCCTGGCGATCCAGCCACCAGGACAGCGGGCTTCCATCTGCAGCACAAACACAGCCAAAGGAATGTTTGAGGTTATCACAAAAAATATCACACATTTCCAAGGAAATAGTGTGATTAATTAAAGTGTTCAATATTGGTTTGGTTCTGAAAACCATTAATACTTTCTTTTGCTGCAATTAATGCTATGACTATCATGCAATAATCTATGAAAGAGGACTAGGGTCACAGAAGAAAAAAAAAAGAATTCTCATTTTAATTTCAGAATTTTGACTATTTATTTTATAATTCTGACATTTCTTATAATTCAGAATTCTGACTTTAAAGCAGATGAGCACCAGAGAGGAACCAGAATCAATGTCCAAGATGCTAGTTGAGTAGGAGAACAACAAACATTCTGGAGGAATAATAACAAAATAATAAAAAAACTTCCATATTTGGTGACATAGGTCACAACATTTATCCACTTTTAACATTAACTAAAAACATCAATGATCCTAAAACCTCTTCTTTGGCTTTTAAAATGATGTAACTGTCTTTGTTTTTTAACCTCAATACATCTTTGCTAATATATCTGCAAAAAGAGGCAGCTTCATGTTGTTTCAATTAAAAATCAACATTATTTAATTGAAATACACACAGTACCTAAAAAAGGTATTCACGCCCTTGGATGATTTACCCTTTTATTAATTTTACAAATTAATCTTGAGTAAAAAAATTAGGCTTTTTTGACCAAAAAACTGCCAAAAAGTTAATGTCAGAGTGAAACCTGATTTCTATTAAATGACAATTAAAAGAAAATATGTAACATAATCAAGTAACTGCATAATTATTCACCCACTTTTGATAAATAACAGATTGTTTCATAGTGCAAAATAGATTTTGGATTTCAAATTCAAATATGTTGCTTTTTTGGAGGCTTTTATGGGATGGGTCATTTTTGACCAACAGGACAAGGGCAGTAAACAGAATGTTAAGATCTTACAAGAGGTAAAACTTTCCATTTTAATAAAGCTGCTAGTTAGACCGGTTCTGGTTATTCTGTGCTATTCCAGTAGTTATGCTGCCATAGGCTTATGCTGCTGGGGGACAAACTTATGCTCATCCTGCTACTTTCTCCTTCTACTCTTAAATTATGCATCATCTGCAATTATGGCTCACATCAACTTTGCTCTCCCTGTTGTTTCTTTCCACAGAGAATCCTTTTGGCCTGGTGTTCTACTTAAATGTGACACTCTCCTATAGTGGGCATAGTCTGAGCTATTACAGCCAACAGCTTCCTGTTTACTTCAGTTTGACGACACACTTGAACCAGGTGTCTCTCCTAGAGACAACTATTGAAGGAGTTATTCCTACTATATGTACTCTTTGTCTTTCTACAAATTGTATGCTTAAGTTTTTCTCTCTTAGATTAACCCCCTCCCCCCTCCCATCGAGCCACAACTGCTATTAATGCTTTTTTCCCCCCGCTGACATCAAAAGTACCTTGTGATCAGTGAATCTGTTTTTTTTTTATTTTTATTTTTTTTTATGTGTGTGTGTGTGTTCTGTCTTGAATCAGTTCAGTTCTTGTGGAAGTTTCTTCCTCTTAGGGAAAGTTCTCCTCTCCACGGTTGCCATATGCATGGTCAGCATTGATTGTGAATATGTATGTATGATTGGATTAAATTCTCTTTTCTGTAAAGTGCCTGGAGAAAATACTGATAGGGAATTGGTACTAAATAAATTAACTCAACTGAAGTGAATTTATATCAAAACTATTTGTGGCAGTTTTGTAAATGTCATTAGAAAAGAAAAGTTCCACTAGATAGTAGAACATATCAAGTCTGATAGATTGTATAGATGTGTTTTTATAAATTCTAAAACAATTAATAAAACTGGAACAATCTTTATTTTTTATGTTTTTATGAGTTTCAAAAATTTCTTCAGCCCTGCCTTCTACTATAATTGTTAAAATTTAACTAATTTCTACATAGAGATGTTACTTTTAAATCCAGCCTAACACAAACCACATGTACGTTTTGACTCAAACGTTATGATACATGTTAGTTTACCATAAGAAACATATAAGATTTCTTAAGTATAATCTGTTAGTTTTATGAGTGTCTCCATCAGTGATCTCGTAAATCAAATCAAATCAAACTTTATTTGTATAGCACATTTCAGCAGCAAGGCATTTCAAAGTGCTTTACATCAAATCAAACACAAAAAATACAATGCAACATAGAATCAACAATAAAAACAATATCAAGTCAAATTCAGTCAATAAATTTGCAGTTGATTACGTTTCGAATACAACTCTAAACAGGTGGGTTTTTAGTTGAGATTTAAAGGAAGCCAGTGTTTCAGCTGTTTTACAGTTTTCTGGAAGTTTGTTCCAGATTTTTGGTGCATAGACGCTAAATGCCGCTTCTCCTCATTTGGTTCTGGTTCTGGGGACGCAGAGCAGAGCCAGAACCAGAAGACCTGAGAAGTCTGGAAGGTTGATACAACAGCAGCAGATCTTTAATGTGTTGTGGTGCTAAACCATTCAGTGATTTATAAACTAACAACAGTATTTTAAAGTCTATTCTTTGAGCTACAGGCATCCTGAATCTACATCCTGGACATGTCGCATTTCATTTAGGGACAAAAAGATCTTAAATACAATTTTTTATTTTATCTATACAACAGTGTTACCACACACACAGCATGAATCGACATAAAAACACAAACATTTCTCAGCAGATATGTGAAACTGAACTACCTTTCCATAATTTTATCTATTAACCAAATGAGCCATTTCCCTCAACTCCCAGCCAATTGACAGTAAAGCTTCACCTGTGCTATTAAATCATAACGTATCACGCTTACTTGTGTGTTAGGGGGTCCAGCTTCAATCATCCCTCACACAATGTGACCCTGTATTGCAAAGAGGCCAGCCAGCAGCGAGAGGCCCATTAAGCTGCATGTCACAATACATAACCAGGTGTCACCCGCTGCAGTGCCCACCTCCTGCAGATATTACAGCTCCATTAGGCAAAGCTTTTGTATGGGTGCACACGTCATGGAAGAGTCAGAGGCTCCAAATATTTTTCTATCTCTGAGTTGCTTTTTGAGGTCTATATCAGAAGCAAAGTAGAGACTCAAATCTAGAGCTACCGCAGTAACTCTGGTTAATCAGCAGCATTTGCATCACAAAGCCCCCAGCCCCCAACCCCTGCCTTTGCAAACACATGTTCTTCTGTTTGATTCCAAACAAAATTCAAACCTCGGACAGATCTGCAAATAAGAAAAGGCAACAATCAATAGTTCCTGTAGGGCAGGTCGACCTCTTGCTCAAATTGGCTCATATTGACACAGCTTATTCTCATCAAGAAGGCAAATGCTTCTTCCTGTTTCACTGATGCATGATGCCTCACAGGCAGCATCAACATTCAGCACAACCACAGCACCAACGAGGTGAGAATACACAGCACAAGAGAGGCTCTTATTCTGGAAAGCCAATGACAAACAAACATTGCCTTCTTCTTCATTTTACCTGGACCAGAATCTTAGCTGCTTGAAAATGGCAATACACTCAAACATAGGCATGTTCAGAGACCAGCAGAAGAAATAGTTTATTTCAGAAATATGTACTAAAGGAACTGCTGGATGGTGAGACTAACGTCACCCTCCTGCTGCGTGACCCCATTTTCTGCAGAGATGCTGTGACTACAAGCAGCTTTCTAAACACGCTTACTTCATTCACCCCAGACAATGGACAACACACCAACTAAACAAATTTTCACAATCCAGTCAATTCAATTAGTAAAAAAAAAATAAAAAAATAAAAAAAAAATAAGAATCTTAAGATTTATTTTAAGATTCTTTAAGTTTTTAGGTCAAGAGATATTTTAAAATATTCAATTTCACCAAATTTTTCAAATGAACTTACTTAACCAAATTATTTTAATTGTAACTAATTATTAAGATGATGTGCTAAAATTATTTATTCAAAACCTTTAGGAGAGATCATAACTACACTGAATTACACAATTCTGGATATCTGCTTCCAAGAGAAATCACAGACTGACTTCAGCTTCACAAATTCTACCCTGGCTGTTTTTTGACAGACATGTAAATTCAATAAATCTCTTAAATAAAACCTTTGTGACAACATGAAGCAGGTTAAAACAAAAAGCAAAAAAGTAATGAAAAGAAGATGGAAGTATAGAAAAAGTCCAAGATAAAGGTATGTCTCCATGTCTCTTGCTGTTTTAAGGTTTATCAAAAAGATTTGTAGAGTTGCTGAATAAAAAAGTAGGTCGATAGTGAACTTGAACGGTCCAGTTCAACAGCCAAACACGTATGCTTGGGTCTTTGTGTGAAATTGAGTTTTAACTTTAAACAAGTAGATTCTTGTGGTTAGCCTTAAATATTTCTGAGAGTTTTTTTGGCTTCAAGACAGGGTGTGTGATAACGTTTGATAATAATTGAAACTTCTCAATGTTTGGCATTATGTAGCAAAAATGTTTTTACATTAGGCCACATGCCTGTTGCATTAATAAATGAATGAACTACTCTAAACTGTAGCTGGCAGTATGCTGTTTGCTGCTGAGCATAATCCTTTATGTGGCTAAAACAAAGACATAACTTATAAGCTACATAACTTCTACTTTAGAAGTTATTTGAAACTTCTCTTGTTAAAATTATTTGAAGGCACAGAATCAGCCCAGTGCTGGTTCACATTCTCAGGTAAGAAAGACTAACCTAGAATAAATGTAATTGTAAAGCTATTGAAATAGATAAATTAATTTAATCAAAGTATGTCAAGAATATGCATTACATCTTAAGTCCAGAGCATAATAGTATTTTGTTACTTTCCCTACCAATAGATGATACCTGCATATAGAATAGAATGTAAACAACACTGTCAGAGATGCAATGAGTTCATACCAGGCCTGCAACTGATCTAATCGTTTGACTGTTGATTGCAGCAATCCACATTATTAGCTGAAATAGAAGGCCTCAAAGGCAAATTTTGCTTAGGGCCCCGTGAAGGTTTGGGCTGGCCCTGGGTAGGGGGACTTTAACCCTGTACTTCATGTAGTTGCCTTTCAGCTGAGGCCAGCAGAAGTGATGATACACTCAACATCAGAAATACAGAATACCTTCCACATTTTGCTTCCAGTTCACTAAGCAGTCTGTTGTGTCCCTTCTTGCAGACTAAATGATGACCTTGCAATCAAATGAAAACTCCCTCATACCCCCAAATTCACTGATGAATTTATTATTATTAATTACTGTATTTTAAAAAATTAATTTATATATTTTTTAATTAATTCATTTTTAGAGTGTGCCAGTTGCCAAGCTATGCCGCTAGCTGTGATCAGGGAATGTATCACCATAAGAAAACTATTCCTGGAAACGTGTGAAAACAACAAGCATCAGAGGAAGAGGACACCAAGACAAGAAGCAATTATCCCTGTTGGAAGTGGGCTTTTTTCATGTTGTCATGTTGAAAGCCAGTTACTTCTAAGCAAACACAGCTTATTGTAGCTCCTGCATAAGGACAAAGAGCAATAAGCTTAAAATAAATGATTTGAATGTGAATGACTTCACTGAAGGTTTAAGAGAAGACTGAAATCAGGAAAGACATGCTCTACCGCTAAACTCCACAACCAGAGGTGAACTTCAGATGTTCTTGGCACACGCCTACATCTGCAATCCCACAGGGTTTTTTTGAACAGCTGCTGTTGTTGTCATTTTCCTTTGAATTTGCATGAAAGGTGCCATTTTGTCAAGAAATTATTAGAACATATTGCAGATTCTGCTTCTCATCAAAAGGGTGATTGCTTGTATCCAGACATTCAGAAAAGTTAGGAACAAAGGTTCGCTTGACTTTATCCACAGTGGATATTCCACCACCAAAGAGAAGCATTAAAAATTGAGGCTATGTCTGAAAGTGTTCATGCAGCTGTAAAATAGGCTGTTTCAAATCTCTCTTTGATGTTCGATGCGATAATGAACTTGTTTATTTGCATACGAATGGCACACAGGGACGGCATAAACTGGGACTTCATGAATGTTTTATGATTTAAGAGAAAATGTTTAGATGTTTGGGAGCAAAGGTGCCGGCGCTGTTCCAGATGAATGAGTACAAAAAGACTGCAGCTAGCCTCTCAATATATTATTGAAATGTAACGAGAGGAGAGAACAAGCGTGTGGGAGGGCCTCTGAAAAGACAACAACTCCCAGCAGTGGTGAACTACAGACTGTCTGAAAACTCAAAATGAACAATAGCTGGAAAAAAAGGCATAGTTTTCACTCCAAAGTGATGTCGATACTGACTTTGGCTCTAAATGTGGCACTCCTCTGTCTCTGAATGAAATTCTTGGGTTCACCATTGCAAAGTAAGAAATGAGAGTCACTAATGTGAAAGCAGAAAAAGAAATGCATCGCTTGTCATATTATTAGCAGATGAAAATGCAGCTTTTTTCTTTATGTTGTATATCAGCATAAAATGATCTAAATGCAGAAGAGACTTACAATGGGTCTTTGGTTGGTCTTGATCTGTTACATTGTTTCTTTGCCTTTTAGTTAAGCTCCTTCTCTGGTTTAGGTTAAACCATGGCAGGATCGTTTTCTTTGAGACATATTCATAAGGTAAGTATTTTTTGTAAATAATCTCCTTAAGTAACTGAAAGTTGCAAGGAAAACATGAAGGGCCTTATAATTCAACTGCTCTGAGTTTACAACCACAGATAGGATAGCAGGGCCATAAACAGCACCCAAAACAGCTACTCCATAAAGCTCTACCATCACTGGCGTTTGTGTGCAGGCTTGTGCATGTGCATGTGGGTGTGCGTGCACATGTGCGTATGTGAAGGGGGTCAGGAGGCAGTAGTTAAAACCAGTCCTTGAGAGCTGCTATCCTGCAACTTTTAGATGCTCCAGTGCCATGACAAAGCAAATTCCCTTACAGATGTATTCTTCTTTTACTTTTGATTATTAAACACAATTTAATGTCAGACAAAACTAACCTAAGCTTTTGTCTAAAGTACAATACTGTACTGTAGAAAGTACAGTACTGTATAAAATACAGTTTTTAAATTACAATTTTATTCACATGGACAAGAAAGCTATCCAAACCTATCAACACCATGAGAAAAAGTAATTGTCCCCCTAAACAGAAGAGCGGCCAGGCAAAAAACAACCATCAAGTATTAATTTTACAAACTAACAGGCAGTTGTTTTACACCAGATGTAACGGGGTGTATATATTCCAAAAATATCAACTTTTGTCACAGAATATTTGATAGGTATTTTCTCAACTTATAAATAAAAACAACCACAGACAATGTTACTTAGTTTTCAACCAAATTCTTGAAAGAATTGAGAAGGCACAAAGGATCAGTTCCTACAAGCTGATCTCCTTGTATTCTGCCATTCTGCCACAGAACTTGTCTTTTTATTAGCAGGGAAAGGAAGTGAATGGAATGTGGGAGAGTGATCTTAACAAATAGGGGGTAGGGGGCTACCCTCATAACAAGGAAGGGAAAAAAGAAACTAAATTCTACACACAGACAATTAGAGGCAACTAAGGAGTATCTCAGGAGGTTCTCCTAAAGAAGCACCTGCAAAAACATGCTTGAGGTCAAAAAGTTAGTTATTTCTTACACACTGTCTAACAAGTTCCTTCTCTCTGGGGTGAGAACACTAAAACTTAAAATAAAAATCAACTAGTAATATAAAACTACTAATATAAGGAAGATATCAAAACATAATAATTCTAACAATATTCACAAAATATTTTCCAAAACTGTTCTGGATCATCAATATGTTTTTCGTCTTTGTCTTGTATTTGGTTGGCAGTGGTTTCTGACCATGGAATTCATGCATAGAAGTCATTTTTGTCCACTCTCTTACATTGACTTTAACAGAGGCAAGTGAGGCCAAAGCCTAACTCAAGGTGGCAATTAACTGTTCACACTTTTCCCTTAATACAATTGGATGGAAAATTCCTCTTCTACTCACCTTGGGTTATCTTTGTCCGACATTAGCATTATGTTTAATGAATTGAATGCATGTTCTAGTTGCAAATTTCTTTTGCCCTAAAACTGGGTAGCTGGCTTTAGCCTTCAGTTAATCCTTCATTTAGAAGGCGAACTATTACTGAAGTCAGTTAAGAACTTTGCATTTCATGTATCTAAGCACATATAATATTGTACATCACTAACAAACGCTGGACAAAATTTTGTTTAGATATTGTTTGGTACAGAGTTTCTGCAGCTATTAATACATTTTAATGTAATTACAGGTCAATTAGATTAGTTGGAAAGCACAGACCTTCAAAATTGATGTCACTGCTGTTGGCTCTTTTTTGCCCATTTGAGACTTGGCATTTTTAACTGCTGAATTCAATCAATAACAATGAATTGACCAAAGCGGCAGTAACAATAGATAAATCTCTGTCCCCCTGTTTTTGGTTTTAACTAATTATACATACAATATAAAGTTCAAGTCTTGTCAAACTAAGTGATAATAGAACTTAGAATATTTTGTAAGTTCTGTTTCTAAAATGATGAGGTACTTGGACAGAGAGTGAAGTAGCTGGGATCAACATGTTTCTGTATCAACATGGTAAATATATTTCTGTGAGGAGTCTGTTTGCCCTCTGAATTTGCATGGGCGTTCTCCAGCTCCACTAAAGCACAAGCAGAACTTGCTCAATCAATTTCAGCACCTACACACACCCCCTGGATGTTGATGTTCCTACATAATGTAACAGGCCTCCCTCCATGAAATATTACACCCTGTCTGCTGAAACAACTGCTGAGGAAAAGTCTCTAGAGACATGGCAAAGAGTTGAAATGGCAACCAAACTTTTATGTTTCCATATTAATTTAGCTGAATGTTTGTGTAGCAAAATGTTCTGGTGTTTCAACTTCACAGCTAGTCTGTGTGTTAGTGATGTATTTGTGTTAGATACATAAAATGCAAAGAAAAAACACTGTTCTTAACTGACTTCAGTAATAGTTAACCTTCTGAATGAAGCTTAACTGTAGGCTAAAGCCAGCTACCTAGTTTTGGGGCAATTGAAATGTTTAAATATTTGAATTGGCTAAAGTGTATTTTCCATCATACTCCATATGGGTCTCCCCATCATCTCATCTCATCTGCTGGCTCATTGCAAGACCTCTATGTTTAACTTAAGTCTTAAGATATGTGTGGAAGATACATATATATCTCCCACATATAGTTAATAATTCTGTAATTTAAAAAAATATATTTTAACAATTCTAAAATAATTTATTATTTTATAATTGTATTATTTTATATAATTCTAAAATAATCACATACTGTAAATATGCAAAGATTTAAAGGTAAACACATTGATTTTGTGAGTAATTAACTCACCCTTTGTATTGAAGAGACGTGACTTCCTGCAGTTGTAAACTACTTCCTGTTGGCACTGCTCTGCTCCAGTCACGATGGCGCGAAGTTGGTCGGCAGATGCGTTGTAGCTGAACTTCATGATGTAAGGCTTCTGGGGAGAGGAGTTCTGAACTTTTACTGGAGCTGAGTTGTTGTGGGACAACACCATCCATACTTTCTTTTCTGTAGGAAACATAGGAATCTTTCACCCTGAAGTAAACACACCCTTCTCAAAGTTGAAACCAAACATTTAAATGTAATATAACAATGTATTTCTCATTGTTAGACCAGTCATTCTTAACCCTTAGGCCCCAGTCTACATTTAGCACCACCACCTGAGCATCCACAATACACTCCCAGGACTTTACAAGGGATGGGTCGGTGGTGAGTCGGTGTGTTCTGACTATCTGTGCTACCCATCAATCCATCCTACCTTATGGTAATGCACATGCGTACATTGATTCAGTGTCATATACTCCCAGCTATTTTCACTCACCAGATTTCTTATCCATACATCCTACATGTTGAAGTTTATTTTATAACTGGCTTTCCTTAAGCCATTTCCTGGTTTAGATCAGCTGTCATTACCAACATTCTTTCTACTCTTTTCATAGTCAAAAGCAGTTGTACTTTAATTTAATTCATTTTTAGAATATGTTTTAAAACTGCATGATTTGGTTCAACTGTTTTAGATATCTTCCCACAAGCTTCTCACAATAGTTTAGTGGAATTTGAGCCCATTCCTCCTGACACAACTGGTGAAATACTCCACCTTACTCACACACATAGTTTTTAATTAAATTAAATACTTAATTGAAAACACAGAATCTGTCTCCTTCTGTCTGAACACAATGATGACTAAATATTCCCGTGCTGTTGAAATTTCCATAAAATTATTTGAAAAATAAACATAGTTCCTTCAGTCATCTGCAGAGTGCACCAAAGGATGAACCAGACTAGTAGTGGTCCAATTCCTGATTTCTTTTCTGATTTCCTTTGATTGTTTCACACAAGACAGCACAGTGATGACATCTTAGAACACACTTACTGGTATGTCTGAAATTAACTCAGATGTTGTGAACTAATCTATCAGAAGATTACAACACAATAATATCATCATCCGGACTTTCCCAAATTGTTTAAAAGGATTCTCCCACTCATTGTTCTGACATTTAGCATAATCTTAGAGCAAAAAAATTTAAGCCTGACTTAATTTCAGAGAGTAAGGAATAGAAGGTTTTGTGCACTTTTGCACAATGAGAAGTTATATAAACATCTCATTTTATTTGTTTTCTAGTGATGTTTATTCACATTTTTTATGCAACAGTAAAACACACAAAAACCTGAATAAACATGTACCAAACTGTTAGCAAATTGCAGCTGTTTTCATTTTAACCTTTATCATTGTATTATCACATTTCTTTGGTTCAGTGTGTTGTAATTGCTGCAAAGTTTAGAATTTGGTGTCTGTGGAGTGTTGTGGCTGAGCTTTTAGAGTTGATGGTGACATTTCACAAATCTGTTGCTTTACGTCACTAAAAAGCAAATGAATACTCGTTTCCAGGCAACAATCAGACCACCTTCTTTGTCCTCTATCTGCAAACATCTAATCCCCTGAAAATAACCTTTTCAATAGAACCTGAACAGAGAGTCCCTTTGACTCTCTGTGACTAAAACTCTGTACATTTGGATGCAAATAGAAAGTTTTTCTGATAAAAAGTGATAAGGATTGTGTCCTGTTCCCACAACAGATCAGTTCATTATTTGGATTCAGTGTTTGCTCTGCTTTAGAGAAAATCCCTCTCCTCTCGCAATTATTCCCATCAGGTTGTATGGCTTATAGCTATTTACATGTATAATGGATTTCTTAATTGAGGTCAAGTTGAGGCATATCTGCTGTCGGTTGATTCTGACTCATAAAGAGAAGACTGAAAGCACAAAATGTATGATAACGCTCTTTCTGTGATGACATCATCAGTACATTAACCTTGCAAAGGACAAGCAGCTGGGAAAGCTGTGACAGTCAAGTGATGAATAGTGTCACCACAGTGTCAGAACTAGACTCACTATTCTGTCCTATGTGTCCCACAGACCGGCGCTTCCCTGTCTGTCATCTGTCACAGCTCAGATGATGTTTGATGCTGTGGAAAAGTTTTCATATCCCTTAAAACTTCTCATAATTTTTGACAGTAGTAGCATAAACTTGCTGCTATGTTTTGCTAACATAATGTAGTAAACAATTGTGAGGTGGAAGAAACAACACATGGTTTTCAAGAATTTCACAGATAAAATTCAGAAAATTATTCGGATTTTATGCCTCTTTAATTTTATCTCCTTCAATTACTCCCAGTGAAACAATCTGCCTTCACAACTAACCAGTTTAGTAACTGGATTTCATGTTTTAATCAGAAGAGACAGCATCATGATAATGAAGGAAGACAGCAGACAGCTCAGAGAGAGGGCTGGGGAGAATTTTAAAACAGGTTTAGGCTATAACAAAATTTTTCAACATGCCAATCTCACAGACCTCTTCTCAACAAAGAGAAGCCATGACCGTCCATCTACGTACACTGACAGACTGCTCAAGAATAACAGAAGCTGCCAAGAGTTTCACAGACTGTCTTCAAATCACACAAAATTGGTGTCAAATATTTGTGGTATGTTTGCGCTTTTGCTTTGAAGATATTAATGAAAGGTTGAAGGTCAAAAGGTCAACCAGAACACCAAATTTTTATGAGTGGGGGCTGATTGACCTTTCATTACCTCTAGAAACATTTCTTTATATCTTCAAAATGATAGCGGCACAAACAAAAACTTTTGCTGCTCAAACCAGGACAAAAGTAGTGAATTGACAATTTTATTTGATTTGTAGGAGGGGGAGATGGAGGAGAGGGGCGGGGGTGCAACTTCACTCAGGTGTTTCTTGGTTATTTTGAAGAACCACAAATCAGGTGGGAATAAGCACAATTAGCTGCAAACCCCACACATTACAGTTAAGGCATTCCTGTAAAACTATGTTTTTGATACAAAGATTTAAGACTCCAGGTTCACTTTTATCTTCCTTCATCATCAGTGACTTTGCCAGAGATGATAATGTTCATTCTCCATTCACTGTGACTGAGACAGCCATTCGTTAAAGAGCAATGGGAAAAAATATCTGCCTGTAGATGTGCACCATCAGTTAAGGCCCAAATTATTCATAACACTGAAAATTTTAGATTATATTAATCTTATTCGTCTTTTAGGTTTTCAACATGTTTCTTCTTACTGGTATTTTTATTAACGCCAGAGTCAAAGTGAGTCTGTGGAGACGGTATAGATTAGGTTACACTGATGGCAACAGCATCCTTTCATCCTCAAAGACTTGGAGCTCATCAATAAAGACAAAATATCAAAATACCAGAGGACATCTGCAAACTCCTGCACATCCATTATAAAAATGGTTTGATTGCTATTATATCAATACAAAAAAAATTCAACTAACCCCTGAGGACAGTGTAAATCCTTTTACATGACTTTGCTATGATAAACGCAGATAAAAACAACTATTTCTTTCTTCATTGGTATGGCTTTCACACTTTAAATAATTTAGAAAACTGTGTTAGATTTTATTTCCACTTGTTCTGGTTTGTGATGGTCCTTCACAAAAAAATCACAATTAAATATCCTGAACTCTGTTGGACATAACAAGACAAGACATGGAAAAAGGCACAATATGCTACATATGCAGAGACCATAAAAGGGATTACATAATTGGGTTGACGGGATCACAAAGTAAAATGTTCAAACTTCTAAAAGTGCTAGAAACAAAAGTGGTTCCACAAGTTCAGAAAACTGAATGCAGCCAGGCAACAAAAGCAAGCATGGGTAAAAGAAGGTTTAAACAAGTTTTAGTCCCATTACCACAACTTAGTTTATTTCTCAAATGACTTGCCAATAATTCCACATTAGACCAAAACCAGAGGAGACCTACACTGTCACTAATGTGGTGGTTATTTTTCCCTGAGCAACAATATTGGGAGGCAAGATTTCAAAGAGAAGTACTTTGCAATTTAATACTGTTCAGTTGGTTTATATGACATTGATTCATAACGCGTCATTTTAAGGTCAGTTCAGTAACACTGTCAATAAATCCTCGTCAAAATGTGCTTTAAGTTCAGTTCCTTATTCAAATTAGCTTAATAAGTTTTCTATCTAAGGAAACCCAGCTGATTGCAACGAGTCATGAATTTACAGCAATTCCTCATATTGATGAGGAAAACTTTATTTCACTTGTCACCAAGTTACTTTCAAAGCTTGCATCATGAAAATGTATGAGACCTATAACAATTTATATGCAGGCAGTTTGGATTGTTATCAGTATATTTTTTATGTTATCATTAGTTGAAAATGTAGTTTTGAGCACAAATAATCATACTGAAGAAGAAGTTCCAAGAACTAATTGATCCTTTTGTGCAGGTCAAATATTTCATCTTTAACAACTCCAGATCCCAGCCTCCGCAATGTTTACATCCGTAAGCTTCAGCAACTGTAACCTTTTTCTACATGGTTACACTTAGTGACACTTGACTGTACAAGATGCCCTTTTAGCAGAAGCAAGTTTACATTACAGGATGCAGAGCAAGATAAATTGTTTAATTAATCTTTAAGCCACAATGATCTCAAGAGTTTAGATGGCAGGAAAAGATAAAACCACAAAAGACAAATGCAGATTTCTACCAAGAGATGCTCTTATCTTTCCTGCCCTCTCTGAGTTTTTATTTATTTATTTTTTTTATTACCTTTTCTCCGTGTGAACAGTGCATACTTAACAAGACAAGAGCTACCATGATCTCACCTGTCATGTTGCAGTATACCTGTGTGGGCCCCAGGGGACCACTCCCATCTGGATCGATGAAGTAGAAGCCTGAGGAGCTGCCGCTCAGCTTGTAGGCCTCGCAGGATGACTCGTGGATAGCTGGAAGAACAGTAGAACAAAAATAGTCATTTCTCCAAGAATCAGCCCACTCTCTCCTCAGTCTGAACTGTATGAGTCACAAACACACAAACTCTATCTGTATTTATACAATGCGCTCAACTGATTGGGTTCTGAGCTCTCAAGAAGCTTTCTGATCAATCTATAAGATCCAGTGTCAACTTCAGTTGAAACTGCTTTCAAACTACATCAGTTAAAATGTTTGAACTGACAGGCAGAACAGGAATGTATTTTAAGTGAAGGGATCAGGTCACATTTATGGGCTGAACGAACAAAGCTAGCCAAACCATGGAACACAGGCTGTTGTCCACTGCTAGTTATCACAACACATGATGAATAATTAGGAGGCAGTATCAGCAATTAAGAGAGCACCAACACATTATCTTTTAATGAAATCAAGATGGATTGATGACTTTCAAAAGTATTCAAACTCCTTAAACTTTTTTGAAGACATAATTTTTTTATACAGCTAATGCTATTCTTGGTTTTCTTTTAATTTGAGTTGGTGTTCAGTTAGACTGATGTCTGATAAAAGAGAAATATCTTTTCAATTTTAGCATATTTTTATGCTTTTTGTATTGCGATGCATTGTGAATCTTGAATCTTTGTGAATCTTCTCTCATTGACAATACAAGGCTTCTGAAGCTTGGAACTTTGAACTTTGAAAATATCTAGAGACATTAAGGTGGATGCAAACAAGAACAAATGTTTAAAACAAACAAATAACTCTAAACATGAGGAGGGAATTACACAATGACAATAATTCAGAAGTAAGGATGAAAAGAGAAGACTGGTGGTCATTCAATACTCTAATGGAAGAGAATTAAAATGTGACTCCTCATGGAGCTTTAATCTGGATGCAGGAAAATCAACTGTCCATACTGATGAATAAACTGGACAAGCCAAATAAAAACCTTTGGTGTAAAACACAAGTAGTGTGACTGATCCTTTTAGTTTAGTCACAGAGGCTCCTCACAGTGAGACATGGGGCCAGTAAGTATGGCAGACCAGCTGAAAAATTAGGCCTCCAGTTGAGTTATTCATGTTTTCAGTTGACCCCGACAATGCTGCAGTGAACGGCTCACAGAAAAAATAGCTCTGTGTTTCACATTAGAGTTAGGTACAACCTCTATCATGGTCATGGGAAAGAAAAATCGCTAGATCAGAATCATATTTCATACGGCTTCTCTATACTGGGATGTCTGCTATGGGTTTAAGACATTTCTGCTTTCCCAGATAATCATGTTTTCTGATTTTAGCAATGAGGAACAAAGTCAGAAGCTAATCTTTTCAAACTGTGCTGATGTTGAGAATAATTCATTTGTGGTTTCTTTATTTAACCCCTTGGCTTATTACAGACTTAAACACACATGCATTTATTGCTTACATATTTTCATCTTAGCCAATTATGACACTTCTAGCACTCAAATATTTATATATTTATAAATAGTCATGGAAATTAAAATGAAATAGATTACACTGTATTTTATTTTCGAAAGGTGTGGGTAGGTGTCAAATTTTATGTTTACATTTTTTTTTCAAGATATAGTTTTTCATAGCTTCATGGTGAATAGAGTCACAAACATTATATAAGCATTGATAAAAAATTTTATACAGAAATGAGTATGTTTCAGATTTTCATACAATTCCAAAGCAATCGACTACATATTAAGTTAAAGTGATAAATGGCATCATTGTGAAAATGAGTCATATTTTACTAGATGGAGCTGATATAGAGACAGGCTGACATGAAATAAGAAAAAAACACAAGCCAAAAGTAAAACAAATGAAATAATCAATTTATTCCTGCATATTTAGCTCTTAAAAAAGGGCATTTATACATTTAAAGACAAAACACATTTTGGTCATTTGGTTTTAAGGAAGTTGATAGAATGTAGCAGTGAGCTTACACTGCTTACACTGAGGTAAGAACAATCTAAATTCTTCTTTTTGCCTTCCCAACCCAGGTAGATTGAAGTGTGAAGTGTACTACTAATAAATACTAATAAATCCTGTATTCCCACTTTGGTGTTGTGGTGATTACTAACTAGATTTTGCCAGTGAACTCTGCAGTTTAGTAATTGGGGGAGATGCATCTGAGAGCATAAAACAGTTCTATGGTGGCTCAGCAGAGTCATTTTTTGAAAGTAATCAGTGAAAGAGAGAAAATCAAACAAACTTTACTGACTGCGAAGGCTAGCACCTTGAAGACCAGTCATTCCATTGGTCCAATTATCGAAAAATAATTAGTGGTATAACTGCACAAGATATCCAGATCTGGGTGAGTTTGGAAAACCAAAAAAATAAGCTTTTTTATTTCATTTACATGACAAAAATGGAATAAATAAAGATGCTTTTACATTTATTTTTGTTAAAAATCACACGATTTATGTATGATTTGCTATGTCTTGTCTTTAGACCTATCGGCTTTATGCATTTATTAAAAAAATCTAAAAAAAGATAATGTTACACACTACTACCACTACTTAGATTAGTGAACTCTAAAATTAGGTTGAATTTTTCCTTATTTTCATAAATGTGTCATTGCTCACAAACTGCTTTAAATTATCTGTATTTCGTGAAGGATACATCCAGTCCTAGCTGTTTAATTTATTCTGAAACATTCAACTGACAAGATTTGATTCCTCCTAAAGCAGTTAAAATAATTTGTCCATAAATGTCCACAATGCCAGAAAACATGTGTGTCATGTGTAAATTAAAGAGGATAAACTCTGAATGCAGTTCAACTGTCTGCCTCTTAGCAAAGGGGAAACACAACACCATGGCTGCTTCAACTTTCAGTTGGATTAAAAAACAGACTCAACAGACTGATAACAGGCTGATAAATCATTCCCCTAAAACCAACTGGTGGTCTGTTTAAAGTACACTGGTTTCCAGGCTACGCCTTTGACTTGCAGATAGAAAAGCTGAATTTAATGAAAGGAACTATTTTTACTGCAGCAGATGCTCTTATCTGCCATGTTTCCTCCATAACTGTCTGTCTGCATACAAACAAGATATCAACATTCTGGGGCAGGGGATGGAGGTGCAGGGAGGGGGGATCCACACTCTCTCCAACAACACTCCACAGTATATATCAAGGCAAAGTCAAAAATGACACCTGGAAGGAAAAACTCCTACAATCACAGCCAGTCTGAAGTGGGGAGCTATTTAAGGATGGAGCAGGAAAAAAAAGTGCAGATAGGAATTGTGAGGTCATGTCAAGCTGAAACAGGACAACTTTCTGCTTCTCCTCTCAGCTACACAAAGTGAGGAAAGCTCCAGCTGAGAGAGGCAGGTGGATGTGTGTACTGAATTGAATGTGAGAAGGCTTGGCAGACCTGGAGTGAGAGGGGGGTGAAATGGTAGCTTTGAGACAGTGCTGAAAACATAAAAGTGCTCACAGTTGTGACACGTGGCTCCGGAGTATCCAGTTCCCGAACAGTCGCAGGAGAAAGAGCTCCACGTCTGGGAGCAGCGGGCGCCGTGTTCGCAGAGGTTGGGCAGGCACCTGGGAAAACAGGAGCACCACCACACCTTAATGCACCAAAACTAATTCCACAACTCACTTCACAGCTCTTTAACTTTCAGAGCACAAGAAAAAATACAATCCTAATGAGACCTTGTTTTTGCCTAATTAGTTCTGAAAATGAAGAGAAATCTTAATTAGCACGCCATAGAAACCAAAGAAGCTTCAATTATCACATTTAAAACTGCAGCAGCAGAAAGCCTGGCTTTATTGCTTGTAATTAATTGATTATCAGACTAGTTTGTAATTATACATATCTGACTAATTGAAAAATCTCCAGGTTCCTCCTAATTTGCTTTGATCTTTGTTTGCCCAGCTTTCATGCTTTGGGGGATCGGCTCTAACTGATTACGATTAACCTGGAAGTGACTATGTCAGCTGTTTGTTTCAGACAACACAATGAAGCACGGGCCATTGAAGCACTATGCCTGACAGGTAAGAAAAATCCATTTCATTCTCCTCTTTATTGTCTTCTTTGTTGCTATGAATATGAACCTTGGAACATATCCAAAAGTTAATTTGCTGATGACTCATGTTTTGTGAGCTGAAATTAAAAATCAAAAACGAGTGAAGAGTGTCGGGTCCCGCAGCCTCCTTGAATTTTGAAAAAGCCGATTTCTCTGAGCACAAAAGCATCACTGTCACCTTCAAAGAATGCCTGTTAATGGGATTTTGCCGCAGAAAAATTTACATCGCACTCTTCTGATTAATAGTCCCTTCCTCAAGCCTCCTTGAGTTTCACATAATTGCCAGCCTTTCAAGCATGCATCTATAATTTCATACACTTTATCTCTCACCTATTAACTGCAGCACAGTGGGCCAGCCGCAACATGGATAGGGTTGCAACAATCGCTTTAATTACCATCAAGCTATTTTCTGTTGTTATGTCCGTGGCTGCCCTTACAGGATGTAAAATTACAGTAGGCAGCACACTTAAGCACATGCTAGCTGTAAACTGAGGTGTAATTACACTCAGAGAAGAGCAGATTAGCTCTGATAAAAGTTAATTTTCCTCATACACTCAGGGGTCATTAAGTAGGCCACAGAAGAGAAATGACAGCTAATATCAGGGAAGTAATCACTCTCACTTGTCATGTCCTCACAGCGGCACAGAAGGTTGCAAAGACACAAGGCAACTGGAAAAAAACAGCCTCTGCTATCCTGTCTTTAGCCTGCTTCTCTGCTCACACACACACACACGCCTGCACGCACACACACCCACACACCCACACACACAGGAATGTATTTGTGCTCTCATTTGTTTGAAAAACTATTAACATTTTTTAAGATTAATCCCTCGTCAGCCTGAAGGTCTTGTGTGCTGGGACCACCAGGCTGCATCTGTTATTAAAATGCAACCTGCTGCCATTTTGAGAATGTTGCTGAGCATGGCACAATCACTGAAAAGGCCTCCTGGTGCAGCTGAGATTAAAATGGATGCAACATTTCTGGTGCAGTGGATTTGCCCAAAGTGCAAAACCATTTTTTTTCTGGAATATTTTTCAACATATTTTTAAAAACTAGATTCAAAATTTAGTGTGATTTATGTCTCTAACCAAAAGTCAAGCAACCCAAAAAGCATCAGGACATCAGAGTGAGCAACACAAGCACATTCCAACATTAGAATATTTTACTTCTCTGCTTTGTGTGCAGAAGGTAGTCCTTTTTTCATGTCATATTATTTAATCAATAGTGTCACAATAGCAGATTATATGTTATATGTGTCTTCCATTTTGACTTGTAAATGGAGGAACTCAACAGAAAAACCCCCAGAGGTCTGAATTCTGACCTGATCAGTCAGATCTTCTACAGGATCAGTTTAAAATTCAACATGACTGCTGCCACATGAATGACTGCAGAATGAAACTCTTTATTTGAACAACTCTTTAGACATTTCAATCAAATGTGTCACTGATATGTTACTCTGCAATAACTTTATATGAGCATGTTCCTGTAGTGTGCAAACACAGACTGCAGATGAGTCACAGTAGTTAGTCTTTTGTCTGAGCTCAGTGAATGGTTCTCAGACTCAGGTGGATCATCAGATTCTGAAAGAATACATGCAACATTCAGTAGATTTTATTATAGACAACTTATGAAGCCCGGCTTTTCTACATTGTATCACAGTTAATTTTAGAATAAGAGACATTGGAGAGGTAGAGAAAAAACTTAATTTAATCTCTGTTAGAGCACAGCTTTCAAACACAAGGCACGTGGGCCAAATCCTGTCCGCCATAAATATGTATGTGGCCCTCTGGACACTACAGGGCCACATTCATTCAACTTTAAAATAAGAGTTATGTGCTTAAACATTTATCAATTGAGTTTTCATTTGTATAGGACCAGTGGCAGAAACCAATCCGAAAAGATGTTAAACATTGCTACATTTTAAGAAGCACTAATAAAACACATAGAAAATCTAATATTTTAACAGTTTGTGAACTGGTAGTTTTATCAGGATAATATCAATATGCGGATATTTGCGCTGCAATATGCTTATATTGCAGCCCAAAAACCATGAATTCTTATGTCCCTCGTATTGAAAGATCAAAGAGAGATATGAACTCACAGAAATCACTGTTATGAAAACATATTGCTGAACTAAAACAGGGGAAAAAAATAACATTTCACCTGGTTAGTGTGAGAATCCTTTCAACTCTTCCTAATAGTCTAATCCAATAGAGCATTAGGGATGTAGTTAGATAAATGAAAAAAAAAAAAATAAAATGTTACCAAAGAGGAGTAAATTAGTGTCAAAAAACTCTTCAAAAAATTCCACACATTTGCAAGAAACAATGGGACATTTTCTAATGAATCTGACAAATTTGCAAAAGTAGCAACGACTACAAGCATGATTAAAACCATATATTCCTGATGAAAAAATGTGATACTCATGTGAAGTCAGAAATTTGTCAAAAATGTCAAAAATGTCAAACGATGGTGACTGACAGCGCTAAGACCCGCCTCCGGTCTCTGATTGGTTGTTTCTGACGCAGAACAGTGCATTAGTGGTGAAGTGCGAAGGTGGAAAAGCTTCATCTTTCCACAGATTATATGTCTCATGATATACTGTCAAAACAAATACGGGCAACCCTGAATGTTTGCCACATGAGATTCAAGGTTTTCACACACATACATAAATGAATCAAAGCAAAAATGAAAGTAAGGTCACGGTCCTAAATCAGTAAAAGGTCTGAATTTTTAAAAATTACATTTTACCTGAAGAAGGACAGATTGATGAGAGTGAGTACACACTGCTGCTGCTGCACACCATTTGAGAGAAGCAGCAGGGTGCAAGCCATGTGCAGACAAATAAATGAGAAACAAAACCAGACTCAGACGCCTGTTTAATGTAAAATGAATTAGATTACCAGCAGTGTTTTGGGTTCCTTAGTGATCTCCTGACAACATCTACACTTTTCTTAAATCACAATTTTTGCCATGTAAAAGGGTCTTTAATCATAGGTACACCAAGTTTAATTGATTGAAATCTTTGAATGTTCAAGGGATGATGTAAAATGGGGGAGTAGATTTGGGAGCTAGATGTGATATTGAACCATCCTCTGTAATTAGAGAATCCAATTTATGGTGTGTTTCAAATCAGAGGTGATGATCTGCAGTTTTGAAGCAACTGGTTTCCAGTTTGGCTAAATTTATTTTTTGGCTGCTTCAGCAATCACAAGATTACATGATTCATTTTACCTGTAAAGAGTGGACATGTCTGTGTAGTTAAGTGTTACATTCAGTTCAGCTCAGGTTATTTATATTGTGTCAACAAATGTCATCTCAAGGCATTTTACAAAACATTATTTCAATTCAGTCACACTTTCCAATTCCATATTAGTTATCAAACAGTACAGTATGCTCAATTAATTAGTCAAAGTAGATTAAAAGTTTTGTATCTAAGGAAACTCAGCAGAGTCATTGCCTTGCAGCATTGATGCCTTCCTCTAACAGGAAGAAACCTCCAGCAGAACCAGAACTAGAATCAGAACCAGAACCTGGCTCAGTGCAAGACCAACTGGGGGATTGAGAAAACAGTGAGGGGTTTTGTAAGAAGGTTTTGATTGTTGTAATAAATATGAAGACAATCCCATAGACTATTGTGAATGGTATAAATGACTTTTGACAAGTATTTTTTAAAATAATCTAAATAAAAAGGTTTTATTTCCAAAATGAATGCCCACCTGACAGATGTTTGTTTAATTTTCTTTTAGAAGCAGACTTCTTAGTTACATAGAAATAATATTAAACTAAAACTTTCCAGGACCATGAATAGTTCAGATTCATTCACTGTTTACAAGCAGCAATGCTATCGGCCAGTTGCAAGAGTTTTAGTTTGCTCAACTGTTGGTCATAAACAATGTCCACTTCTCCTCAGCCAATCACAGAACACTCAATTCAGAAAACTACCTTCAGTTTTCCATTGTCGGTGCAGACATACATTTTGTTTGTCTTATTATTTCAGATTGTTTGCGCTGCAATAAGGACAGACTGAACAAGGCTTCCAATAAATACACAATATACTTGGTTTCCATGAATTACTCAGCACCTCCACATGCTGTGTAAAAGTAGCTTGAAATTATATCTAACTAGCTGAATAAATTATTATAACTGCAATTGGAGTTGTATAGTCAACAATTACTGCATTCCAAAAAGTAATTTGTGGGGATAATTTTGCTCATAGTCCTATTGTAATAGCCATATACTTGTGATATATTGTGGAGGCCTGCCTAACGTGCTTATCCAAAATGCTGCAGCTAGAGTTGTGATGACAATTAAAATGACAGATTTGATATTTCCTCCTTTTTTAGCTTCGCTTTACTAGCTCCTTGTTTAATCCAGAATAGAATTTAACATTTTCCTCCTCACATAAAGCCCTTGATAATCAGCTCCATCCATGTCACAGATTTGATTGTTCCAGATGTTCCTAACGGAACACTTTGCTGTCACACTGCAGCTTTAGTGCTGGTTCCTAGAATTTCTAAAAGTAGAATGGGAGGCAGATCCTTTAGCTCTCAGGCTTCTCTCCATTGGAACTAGCATCCAGTTTCAGTGTGTGAGGCAGACTCCCTATCTACTTTGACTAGAGTTAAAACTTTCTTTTTAATAAAGCTGATAGTTAGACTGGCTTAAGCTATCCTAAGTTATCTCTGTTATGCACATCAGTCCCAATTTGCCTCTTTTAAGATTCTATCTGCTACTTTCTTCTACTGCTCTCCAGTTCTATTTACTATATATATATATATATATATATATATATATATATATATATATATATATAAACTTATACATTTATAAGGTCTCTGTGACGCCTTCCAGAAGAACTCACATGCATTGCATTGTTACATGGAGTGAACTAGTACTGACTATGGACTCCAGCAGAACCAGGACTCGAATCAGAACCAGATCCTGGCTCAGTGTAAGCATCAACTGCTACAACCGATTTGACTATATCTTGTCATATTCAATAAATTAAAATATGGGTTCTGATGAGACTCATTTGTCAGATTTCCTTTTAAAACTAACCGTTGGACAGTAACATCTTTCAAGCAGGTAATAAGTCTACTTTTGATTAAGCCCACATTTCTGTATTAAAAATATTTTGAATTGGTCCAATATAATATTCTATACTTAAAGTTAGCGTTTTCATTAACTGTAAGCAGAAAATCTCCACACTTAAAGAAGAACAGCAAAGGCTTAAAATAACCAGTAACTGATCTACATCATATGTTTCTCTTCATGAATTGATATAATATATATTTTGAGTAATATTTCACAGATTATCTGTCTCATACCTTACAGTCACAACATACTAATATTTTACAAATATGTGAAGAACACATTTTTTTATTAACATTCCATACTGCAGCTTTAAGGAGATGATTAGGAGATAATTAATAGTGAAAACAGAAAGGGAGGCTTTAAGTTTGACCATGCAGTTTCCCAAGGTGAATGAATTATTTGAATAGCATAGATTGAGATTGTTTTTGATTGAGTTAAGGTTTGTAGTTGCATTGTTGTAGCAGTGATGTATACTTGTGGTGTGTAAGGGTGTGTGTGAGGAAGCCATCGCTTTAAGGTAGCAGAATTTTTCTATTTGCCCCTAAAATGGCTGTGCTTCTAAAAATGTATTTTGAAAACTTCAAATGCAGATGTTCAAAGTGTGATAGCAATGACACTAATGAAGTGTGTTTCATGCAAGGTTCTTCTTCCTTCTTCTTATTCTTCCACAATAACATTTTAATAACAGATCGTTCAGTTTGTTAGATAGCTACAGACAGAAACAGAGCAAGAAATCAAGAAGGAGTGGAAGGTTTTTTGTGGTTCGTTTGTATAAGCCTAAGGCTTAAAGCTGAATAAAAATAAGTTTTTTGTTGGAGCATTGATTTAGCAGTCAAATAATGTAAATCTTGGTAAATTTAGACCTAACTTGACTAACTGTTAGACATGTATATCTGCTGAGCTTACTTTGTATGATTCTACAGATTAAGATAGAAATATAAAAGGTTTTAAGTTCAGTTTCAGTCCAACAAGTAAGTAAATATGATCAGCCTTTCAAAAGTAAGGATCTGAAAGTAATAACCTTGGAGTTTGGTTTGAGAAATGTTATATCTGAACACTGTCAGAGTTTACCCATTATTCTAACCCATTATTTGAATGCAGTAAATTCAAGTCAAGTAAATCTTTTCCCCTCACTCCGTATTTACATTAGGCGATTTGTGATCCCAAATTTAACATTTTAGCTTTATATAAAATCTAAATATTTTGTAGCAGCTCTTGTTTTCATACAGTTCTGTATAACCAATTAAATTATATTAAATCATTTTATTGTCAAGAAATCTACTTTGTTCAGAAGCTCATTCGTTTTCAGTTTAACAATGGTTACCCTGTGGATTTAAACAATTACTGGCTCTACTCTCCCTTGTCTTTTCTCATCATGGCTTGGGATCCCTTGAGAGCGAACAACTTAAGGTTTCTGTCGACAAATAACATCGTATTAGACATTAATGAGGCTGTGGAATAAGCTGTAGCACAACCTAAGTAAGCCATTAGGAAACCTTATTTCACATTTTTATTGAATCTAATAAAGAACAACATTGTGCAGCTTGGCGTCAACACAGTTGTTGTGGTATACATTTTGTTGTAATAAGCAGATACATTAATGATCTTTAGGTTGGTATAGCAGGTGATGTTAAGCTTTTTCTCAAATTTATAGTCCTAACTCTGAATAAAAACTCATTTTTTAAATATGGATGCCATAATTCCATGCTTATCAATCTGATCCCAACAACATCTTACATTGCAGTCTATTTCATTTATAAAGCTTTCAAAACTGTATTAAAGTTTATGCACATTCTTTTGTTAATTGATTCTGGGTTTCCTGCTTAGATCCTCAGCCTTCTTTACCCTTCACAAGGTCATTCCTAGTGAGTCAGGGCTGCTCCAGCCTGATGTCTATGTGTCATGAGCTCAGACAAGGCCTTCATTTTGTTCACCATTTCAAGCTAACTACTGAGGGTCTGAAACAGAGGAACACAAATTTTGTTCCTCACTTGATTGACTAGAACTAAAGTGAAACATGGCCCAGTTATCAATGAGACATGTCTTGTCAAATTATGCCAAAATAAAGTTTGCCTGCACTAAATGCAAACAGCATGTGTACTGTCAGATAAAACATAGGATCAATTTAGTTGCTTTATTAGACAAACAACCTTCCTCATAAACTGCAGCTTCTAAAATATTTGCTGTATTTCCATTACAATGTGCAGAATTCTTAGTCTACATTCTGCTAATGTTGAAAAAACCAAAATTTTGCAATTGAGGTGTTTCCATTAAATAAGACATTAAATTAAAATCGCGTGTGAACAGGCTGGTTCATGTGATAGCCCATTAAAAATTATGGCAGTGATGGATGTAAACAGTTACATGAGATATTCATAATGGTGATGCTTGAGCTAATCATCTATCAGCCATCATCTATAAGCTATCAGCCATAATTTGGTTTTGAGGCCCTCTATTTCAGCTAGTAATGTGGATTGCTACCATCAACGGACAGATGATTAGATCATTCACACACCTGACAGTACTGTTTATATCCTATATGCATGTATCATCTAGTGTTAGTAAAAGCAACAAAAAAATTGTATGCACTATTTTGATGCACTATTAGGGGTGCACCAATTTATTGGTGCTAATTTCCTTAATTTTGGGTCGTCGGCCAATACTCTCATGTGAAGCTGATCTTCTCCACCGATCTTATCTACCGCAGAAAGGTTCTAAAAAAAAAATCAACCGATGTGCCCTTCTACTCTCCAGTGAAAGAGGTTTGATTGATAAAGCAGCCCATCAGGTCTGTCAGTCTGCAATTGGTGCACCTCTACTTAAGATGTAATACATTCACACATATTTATGACATTGATTATGTATTTCTCATAGGTGTAATTCCAATAGCTACCGTTTTAATTTATACTAAGTGAGTCTTTCTTGCCTGAGAATGTGGAGCGGTGCTGGAGTGATTTTAATAGGAGACATTTCACCTGAGAATTTTTAATTATTGTTATCAAATGTTAGCACACTCCATTTTGAAACGAACAAACTCTCAGCTTGCCAAGAATCATGATAAAACTCTGAGCTGTGCTGGAGCTAGCTACTACATATTGTCTGAAAAAATACAACAAACCATCACCCTCATATTTCCTCATATTGTCATCATGATGACACTACTTCCAAAAAGCTATTGATCACCTCACTTGTGATATAAAATAAGTGTTTCCATTGCAGTTTTGCAAAATATATTATTTTGTTAAACTGATCTTAGAAACCACCTTATCCTAACACAAAAAAGTTTTATAAAAAAAAAAAAACGGGACTTGATGGAAAATTACCATGTTTCCATCAAGCAAATTTATTTTCAAAATTTCAATTTGTGTAATTCTATTGTTAATGGAAATGCAGCTATTTTGGTACATAACCTATGAAAGTGATGAAAAAATATTTTTGCTTTTGCTGAATTTGAGTCAGATCTGTTTCCTTACAGAAAGAAGCTCCTAAGTTCAAGTACTGCTGGCAGCAACTGTTGTCAAGCCTGTAGGCTAATTGGGATCATTTCGGAATTTTGCAGAATAGTTTTAATTCAGCAACATTGGGGAGTTTTGAGCATTGAACAGGCTGTTCAATGATAAGGTCTTGCCACAGCATCTCAACCAGATTTAAGTTCAGCATTGAATAGACCTATATGCATAGTTTTCCTTTGACTCATTCAGAGATGGTTTCACTAGTGGGCTTTGGGTTTATTGTCCCTCTCCATAACCCAAATGTACTGAAATGAGATTTTGATGAGAAGGTAAAAAACTTCTGATCAAATGTCTGATGTCTGGAATTTTTGCTGCAAGGTTGTTTTATAGAGAATATAATTCCTGGCTCCAATACTTACTGCAATTCACAGCAAAGCAATCCAGAGCCTTCACACCACCACCATGTTTTACCGTCAACATGATGTTATGTTTTAGATGCTGTGTCAGTTTCCTGCCAGATGTAATAAGATGAACATGTCCAAAAAGTTCTGCTTAATATTTTTCCAACTCCTGGAATAATCGTGGAGGCGCCCTTGGGGTAATTCTGGTAGAATGGCCATTACTAGGAGATACATCATGATTCCATATTTAATCCATTTTTGGATATTGGTTCTCACTGTCACTGCTGGAAATCATTCCAGGGCATCTGGAATGATTTAGTAATCCTTCCCTCACGGATGCCCATTAATTTCCAGTTCATTCATTTCTTTAGATCAGGAAAAGACATGTATGGCTCACTTGATGATGTCAGGCAGTGATCAGATGAACTGGTATGAACCAGTTGTGTCTGGAGAAACTGAACTCAGCTTTCCAGAAATCTGGTATATCATGATTATGAAGGGTCACATTAATTTACATAATAGCTGTTCCCATTAAATTAACATATCTATTTGAAAACTGATTTTATTTTATTTACTTATGGTATTGTCTGATGTTAAAATTGGTTTGATCTGAAAACATCTATAAGAAAGAATATTTTATAGGACATTGTACAGTAACATAATTCATGTCATTTAAAGGCTTAAATAAATACATTTGATGAATCTGTTATTTAAATAAGTTACAATATAATACATCTGTTACATGTATAATTCCATTTTAACATGGACTGTAATAACTGAGTTTATGTCTAAACAACCATTGTGGAATTTTTCCCTCCAATTTCTTTCCTGTATTTACGTTTGCTACCTTTTCCTGCAGGTACTGTCATTTGAAGGGCCAGTCATTCACTAATATTCCAGCTCAGAGAAAAACTGTGCAGATCCCCCAGAGAGGTAAATGCCCTCAGAGTCACAGTTGAAGTTTCAGGTAGGAGCACCAATCCTGACTCTGTTTTCTCTCATCCCATGGAACATTAGGTGTGAAGAAACAAGACCAAAAACAACATCCGTCTAAGCCTGGGAAAATAAAACATCTCTCTCTATCATTCTGTCTTTTCCTACAGTGCATCTCTTTACGTACTGACATGACAGACTGGCATCGCCGGTATGTTTGCATATCTTCCAACTGCGAACAATCTGGTCTAAAAAGTAGGTAGTCTGAATTTTGACAAAGGGGTAATTCTCCCCAGGGCATGCACACGGGAAAGTGGCAGTTTGCATGTTTGCCTCGCTCCTATAAATGTTCCCCTCCACATGCAGACGTTTACGGAGCTCGTAGGTCTGCCAGGGCCCACAGCTGTGCAGGATAATGAGGGAGAGCATGCCACACAGGACAGTGGGGAGCAGCTTGTTAGCATAGTCCTCTGCCAGAGAAGGTGCAGCCGGGTTTCTGTTGCACTTTAATTGGAAGATCCAGTCAGCTTGTTTGTCTCTACAGGACAGAATGTCAGCCACTTTCAGGCTTTGCTGCAAACAACACACTGCCATCCACAAATTAACATTGGGGGCATGAATGACTTTGCGCTGCCAACTTGGATAATGTTTGACATTCAGCCATCAATTGAGAGGAAGTTTTTGTCTCCTCCCTCTGAGAACTGTCCTAACAATTAATTAAAGTACAGAAAAGAAACTCAGACTACTTTACCTGTCTTTCATATTGCATGTGTCAAACTGGAGCTCATTATAATTTCCTAGCAATCCTTGCTGCACATGACTGAGATTCACCAGGTGATTGTTGATGGATATAAGCTGCATGCACCCCTGGAAGGCAGGAGCTTGGATGTGACACTCTGTGGGTGGACAGCCTTGACGAAAGTGACACAAGAAAGAAACAGCCTTTAGTCTTATTCCTCTTTAGTCACAGAAAACTGTAAGTGACAATGTTGGAATTTCAAGAGAAAGACGACACATAGGGAAACTCACTAACCTCCAAAGTAGAAGCTGCCTCTTGATTCCACTGGTTCCCAAAGCTCAACGTTGGATGAAGGCTCACCATCCACACTCAGAGTGATCTGCAGATTCCTGCTGGCAAGACTCACTGTGTGCCACAGTCCGTCGTTGACTCTGCGACCTAAACAACAGAGTATAATCAGTTTCAAGAGTTTAATCAGTTACAAATTATGTCATGAGCAACACAGAGCTACAAACATCCCAGCTTATGTCCAGGATTTTTTTCCCTGCAGGGCCAGGCAGGGTCTCAGATAGTACAAGGGTGGCACACTGAATTTACAGTTTTATCTAAATTACCATGAGTCTTAAATTGCCATCAATATCTGAAGTTAAAAAAGAGGAAAATGTGTTGTGTTAATTGGTCTGCAGTTTGAAGCTTCCAATTCGAAATGCTAACCTTCATATGTGCACCATGAACAAAGTCACCGACAGCTTTGGTGGAAGTGGCCAGGCAGAGTGACCAATCAAACTTCAAGAGGAGCAGGAGTTGAAAAAGTCTGCCAAGTATTTCTGTGATTTTTGTATCTAGATAGACCACATGAATGAGTCATGGTAAATATCCCAAAATGTAATAAAATGAAAACCGAATAAAGGGAAACCAATATTATTCTTAACTCTTGTACATCTAGACACAAAGTCATTCAATAAAAAAAAATAAAAAAAAATACTGTATGTTTAGATAGAGATGTTCAGCCATTAAAACACTTACATTTCTAACATTGCTAGTGTTAATTTATCAAGATGTTTAAATTTCAGCTCATAGAATCTCAAACATTTTTTTCAGTAATTCTGATTCAAATAAAGAATTTTGTTTACTAGATTGTTTATTAATCATTAACAAGATGGGGATTTAAAACCAAGAATCTGTAAAATTGCTATGTCGTGATCAAACATTTGGGTTCACCTAACTTTTGTGCTGGCGCACCTCGGAACAGCCCACCAGTGCAACCACTGGAAGACATTAGTTTAGAGCCCAGTAACATATTTGTCTCTAAAGTCTGGTGAAAATCTGGGCATAAAGTGACATTTCCTAAACATCTGCCACAGCTGTGTAAAATTGTGATGCACCTGCAAGAGCAGTCTTACCTCCCAACCTGCTCTTTCATGTTTGATGGCAGCTCTACAATTTTTCTTCTAAAGCAGCTTGGCTTTGTTTTTCTCAAAAAGATTTCACTTTAATACAGTCATCTTTTTTTCTGTGCCCCTTTTCTCCACTCTTTGTACCACAATTTTCTCAGAAATGTCTTGTACTCCCATGGCTTTCCTCTTTGATGCATACAGTGCCTCCAGCACTGCAGCAAAGCATTCCCACAGCATTTCGTACCTTCACTGTTGGTAACAGAAAGCTGGCTGCTCTTTTCTTTATTGGGCTCAATTTTTCACCAATAAACAAACTGTAGAACAGCAAGAGCTAAATTGTGCTGGGCCTCTACCGCCACATGTAGACTTTGTTAGCACAGTACTTTCCACATCTTCGACTGCATTTATTTTTACACTCTTCTCAGACATAAAAGCATAAAAAACTTTCTGTTGTTACTTGTAAAAACAACATTGACCAACTCTGCCATCAAGTATATTTACAGATTGTGTCATCAGGACTTTTAGCCTGAAGTAGGAAGCTTCAGGCACTAAACAGAGACACAAATTAGACTCAAATTTTATTCAATAGCTTTTACAGTTTAAAACACATCTACACCGATAAACACCGCCACAAAATCTAATGATCATACAGCCAGAAAGTACTGTTTTAATAAGCAGTTCTTAGACATGTGGATGGAAATGAAGAGAGGGATCTAAATTAATACAACTATTTTGTATGTGTTAAGACCTGCTTTATTTGTTTAATCCTCACGCAGATACCGAATGTGGTTACAGAGGAAGATCTGCTTATGTATAGAACTATTTACTATAAATTAAAATGAGTAATTCTGTTCATGACAAGCAAGTTGCACAAAATATTTTTTTTTCTGCTGAAATCTGGTGGTAGCAGTAAAATTGCAACCTATTGCTTTCAAATACGAGCTATAATTCACCTTCACTAACAATTTATACACAAAACAGCTGCAAAATGTTTCTGTAAGTTAAACAATAAATTGAGCAAATTTAATTATTCTTAAATTAAGTTTAAATAAATTAACACTGTAAGCAGGACCTGGACTTATTGTGCAATGATGCTGCTACGCTGGGTGAGGAGATGAAGTGGATAGTACGCATAAAATATTGGTAAGAAAATTTAGCAAATAGCACAGTTTTGTGAATTCAACAGTATAATGTAAAATGTTTATCCACTACTTTGCTCAATAACCTAAATGAATCATTTTATCTATGTTTTATGGCAAATTAAACCAGCTATCAAACTTAAATAGACAAAGAAAATCCAAAGCAAATAAAATCTTTTAGACTCCTAATCTCATCACATAAACAACTGAAAATGAATTTGTAGTTCTGTCTTGTCTTTCATTAAACAGTTTTCATGTAGAATGGAAACTGATGTTCTGTTTATACAGAACTTGTTGGCTACCAAATGCATGAAAAGCTTTGGACAATGCTGCTCAGATTTCATCTGAAGGGGTAAATGTCCAAAGTAATCTAGAATTTGCAATATCTAGGATACAAAAACAAATACATCAGGAAGAATCATGAAGGTGAAAACTATTTAACTGACATGAAAGAAATTTGAACTTGAATATTCGGAGATGACAAACATAAGTCTGTTCTCATCTAATGTTGCTTTGAAAGCCTTTTGATTTTCATGTTGATGGTACATTCTTGTTCTCCTCTTTCTAACATTTCCATTCTTCCAGCTCATCCATATGCAGACAGCAATTGGATATTTTATTGTTCCCAGCTTTTATCACACCTGATTCAGAGCCACTGGTTTTTAGACCACAGTCATGCGTCACATTGTTCTATTTACAGTTTCTCAAACCATTTTGGTCAGATTATTCTATGTGCACAATGATGCATCCATTCCGTCCCCAAAGCCCCACTCCCACACAACAACTCCTGAGTAGCAACTAATGAACAGCACAGATCTGTACTTTACTATTTTCTGTCCAGGGAAAACTACAGGGCTTATCTCAGAGAGTTTTCTCCTCCTGTTTGATCGACTCTGTTTTCCTGAAATCAGGATTTCAGGGTCTTTCGGCAGTCGCTGTATCCTCTGGAGAAAAGCTTTGGTTTACATTAGAGACTTTCAATTGTTTTCACCATGAAAAAAAAAGTGAAATACAGATTTTACTAGTTAATAACATTTTGATGAAGACTGACAACAAATGTGATATTTTTAATAATTTAATATTTCACTGACTGTAGGCAACTCTGTGCTCTGGTTTAGTATACTGCACCAATATAAACTACCAATGAAAACTAATGAAAAAAGTGTTGACATATCCATTACCACATTACTGTAAAGATTTTTTTGTTTATTTAGTTCCTAGTCTTCATAGTGTCCAATCCTTAACTACACAGTTATATCAATAAATAAATACAATATGCATTCAAGAAGAACTGAAACATTTTCTTCTTCTCATACTGAATCTGAAAACTTGTTAATGACGTTTGGAAAGCATGTTCTAAACTTACATTTAAGGCTGTTGCCAAGTCTAAACAATGTTAACATCTCATTGTTTTCGTAGCATTAAAGAAATGATACAGAACTATGGGGCAGTGCTTTGCATAAATATGAATTTTTATCACATGCATGATGTTAGTACCCCAATGTTTCATAAACATGAGTTTCAGCTCCATGTTACTGAAGCCTTGAGGAGCAGAGTTCTACAGATAAAACTCTGTTCTGGTCCAATCACTTTATTATTTATTTATTTATTTATTTATTTATTTATTTATTTATTTATTTATTTATTTATTTATTTATTTATTTATTTATTTATTTATTTATTTATCTTTCCCTCCAGCCTGTAAGCTCAACAGGGACAGACGATTAGAAGAAATGCATCCTGGGAGTTGTTTTCAGTTACTCTAAAATAACATCTGTCCAGGCTCTTGGGGAACTTGAGAATTTCCAGTGATGCCTGTCGCTAACGGCACAGCCTTTTATCCTGGAAGTCTGTGAGCGCCACAGGCGTTTCCTCCTATCTCCATTCAATGTTTCAGTGAATAAGCCATGCAGCCATGACGGACTGCTGGTGAGATTCCTGTCACACTCTCAGGTCATATACATTTCATCTGCTGCTAGCTAGCCCTGCAGGGTCAGTGTAAGACACAGATCTAATCAGACTGCTACTCCCCCACTAAAAAAAGAAACCACCATTTGGGTTTTTTTTTATCAGCTCCTAATCTCAGAGCTTTCCTTCTGTCCAGACATTTTTATATGCCAGTTTTCATTGTTGACTCTGCAGAGGAAGCTGGAAGATGTCCTTGACAAAAGACAGAAAAAAATGAAGAAAACAAAAGCTTGCTTTGGACGCCATCTTTCTATGCTTCTCCTGATTTAGCTGAAAGATAATTTCTTCTGCAAAAATTATTTCTTGCATAAACACTATTTTTGGTCAAATTCTTTTCTTTGTGCCTTCATAAATATCACATAAGAGCCAATTTCTCCCACCATCAAACTGGAGAAAAAGCGGTGCGATCAAACGGAAGACAGAGTTTAATTTTAGAAAGGAAAATACATGAAATGTAAGATCGCTGTGAGCCCTGGGGCTCAGTTTAATGATCTCGACAGATATTGCTGTTTGTGCTCTAGTCATAAATCCAAAGGAAAGGTGGGGAAACGGGTGAGAATTACATTTTACGCTTCTCTGTCTTCTAAGCTCTAGCAGAACCTGAAAGGAGAAAAAAAAAAAACACTTTTCCAGGACTAAATATAACAACTTCATGGACCAGATAGAACTAGAGTTTCACTCATTTTAGAAGCTTTGAGCTATATATAGAAGTTGTTATACATTTTACCCTTGAATGTTACTGAGTAGGGCGCACAGTGCTGCACAGTGGCGCAGTTGGTAAAGCTGTTGCCTTGCAGCAAGAAGGTCCTGGGTTCGATTCCCGGCCGGGGATCTTTCCGCATGGAGTTTGCATGTTCTCCCTGTGCATGGTGGGTTCTCTTCGAGGTCTCCGGCTTCCTCCCACAGTCCAAAAACATGACTGTCAGGTTAATCGGTCTGTCTAAATTCTCCCTATGTGTGAGTGTGTGTGTGAATGGTTGTGTGTCCTGTATGTCTCTGTGTTTCCCTGTGAAAGACTGGCGACCTGTCCAGGGTGTACCCCACCTCTCGCCCGGAACGTAGCTGGAGATAGGAACCAGCAACCCTCCCGACCCCATTAGGAACAAGGGAGAATAAAAAATGTTACTGAGTAGACAGTCTGCTCACTTTTACTGAGCATTTATGCTCTGCAGGATTCTGGATGTGAGTCCAGTTTTAGCTGTTGCAAAGCTCAGTTAGGTTATGTTTCAGGACATTCATCACGCAGAGAAGACTTCCAGCTGCTGCAAGTCCTGCACGTTTCTCACAGCAGCATATCGTCAATATCCTGCTGTAATTAAGGAATTTACCCCCCAAGTTTGTGCAGCACACTCTCACTCAGTCAGGCTGATTCTGATTCTGGGGGTTTCTGTACGCGTGTTTGATATGATAATGAATTTGTAACCAAGATGCTATCACAGCTTTGGCTCAATAATCATTTCAGCTGTGACCTCCAAGAATGTACCTAAGGAGTTCCAATAAAAAAAAAAAAAAAATTGACAAATTCCGAGCGAGGCAGTTTAGCTTTTCTGAATTCATTTGCAGTGAAACTTTGACTAATTATTAAGTTCTGGGTCCTGACATGCTGAAGCTTGGAGGTGGATGTGTCCCAGTGCAAGAAGCTAATCTAATGCAGCTTCAGGTAAATGATAGAAAAAAGCTGCCGCTCCTCTGCGTGTCCTCTCAATCTAGTTTTCCCGGCAGCCCAGGACCTGAGGAGAGTCAGACTACCTGAAACGATCCCACTTATCTATGTTATCTGCACCATGAAGCCCCAGACAGAAGATTGGATGGTATGTTTTTCCTTGTAATTGTAAGAAAAGATTTTCTTTTGTTGAATCTTTGAGGGCAGAGACGATAATGGACCCCAGGTGAAATTTCCTAATGCACTGTATTGTCTCCAGATTGTGAATCAGGCTGTCTCTCCTTGTCTGCTCCAGTAAAATGAAGCTCAGAGTCAAGCACCAGTAAAAAACGGATCTTATTGTGACTATAAGATGTTCATGTGGATGTGCATGCACTCCTCAAGCTGGAATTGAAACCAATTGAAGCTGCATTTTGAGCTCAAGTTTTGAGAATGAATGTCAATATATTCATTATATAAACAAGTCAGATGTATACAATAAATTACTTTCTCCAAGCATTATAAGATATATATTTTACCTGGACCTGAGTTCACATTAGCTATTCCTCCTTCAGTTTGGACACACCTCATGCCATACCTTCTATGTTTCAAAACATGGCCGGATTGCAGTACATCTTAAAAACCTCCTCTAGGTCACTGCATATACTTTATATATATTTCTTAATATTTTTTTTAAAAACATTGTCCTAATTTTGGAAAAGAATTTTCTCTAATAGTTTTCTTCTTTCCATTCATTTCATTCTTAAGATGTTGGTTTCAAATTAAGCATCTGGATTGTTAAAACAGTATTTGGCTGTATTTTGAAAATAAAAAAAGCAACTCCAAATACTTTAGTAATATAGAGAGTCTAATCGTTTTGTTATCACAGTGTGATAACAATAAATTTATTATATATTGTGAGTCCCACCACCCACCACCCATCCATGAAATGGGGCAACAGGTCCTGGAGAGAAACACATATATTCTTTCTCCAGCTCATTCTGGGAGTCCCTAAAGTGTTCCCAGACCAGATCCACTCATATAAGATGCCAGTTGCCAATAGTATCATATTCTGATTTTAAGTCAGATGTTGTAACCAAGAATTCTGCAGTAGGAGCCAGGGGTGGATTAATGATCATTTTAGGGCTGTCCTGCCCTAATGTCAGCCTGGGATCTTCCTGCATGGGGTTTCATTCTCTCCGTTTGCTTGCTCTGGTTTTCTCTAGGTACTCCGATAACATCCCAAACCATGACTTTTAGGTTGTTGGCCTTTTATCCTGTGTGTGCCCATGATACCCTGTGATGGACTGATGACCAGGGTGGACCATGCTGGATAATATGAATTACAACAGAATTTAATTTCCCTTGAGACTAACAAAGTATTGTTGGATCTTATTGAATATTACAGGTTGAATAATATTTTCAACAAGCTGTATATAAAAGAAAATAGTTGAACTGGAATGCATGAGTCAAGCTGCAGCAGCCACAACAAACACTCTCATTGTAAAACTGCACCTGTTAAAAAAAACAGCACTATTTTTCTACACGCCTCAGTTAATGTGAAAGCCAGCATTTGGCTACCTGAAAGGCTCATTAGTTCCTCTTCATTTTATGATATAGTTACCTCTTCTGTTCATAATGAGCATGGAAAGTAGAGACAGCACGCTCCAGCTTTCCCCAGCATCTCAGCCACACATTCATCTGGCAGCTACAAACACTTTGCTTTGCATATTCTCACCATCCCATGCAGGCAAACAAGATTCAATCTACAGCAACAACAGATCTTCATACATGCAGTAGCTGTTGTTTTATTGCATTCATTATGAAGCTTCATTTTAGTTGTTTACCTAAGTTAGACTTTTCATGAAAAAAAAATAAAAATACATATATTTATGAAACTAATGAATGAAATCCATTTAACTCTGCATGGAGTTGTAAAAAAATCAGACTCAGTGATAATTTAAGGTGATGCAAACATCATTGAATCAATATTTGCATCATATTACTTTCATTAACAATGTGTGCTTCTGTTAAATTGCCTTTAGTAGATTCACTGTTTATTTCAGCAAGACTGGGGACCACAAATGTAACCCATAACAGTCCTTTCAACCACTACTAATACTAAATAAATCATTTTTAATTAAAATAGGCATATCATGCTTTTAAATCTTTCCTTACATGTAAATAATTCTCTAATGGTCTGTATAAAGTAAAACTGCAGAGCTTTAGTTTGAATTCCTGGTTATTGTAGCTCCACAGACTCTTGTTTATCTGTTCTGAAGTATTTTACAGCGGCTTGTTTTGCTGCTGTTTTTTTAAATGGTAATGAGACATTTCACTCCATGTCACAGGTCCAGGTAACAGAACTTTCCACTCTACATCCAGTTCACCCATTTTTGTAGTTTGATAGCAGCAATACAATTATCTACCAGCAGAGAAACTTTTTACTCCAAAGTTTATTAAACACGTCAACAACAGAGGACTTGTCCATGTTTGAGCCAGAGTCTGATTGAAGACTACCAACCGGGAGAACCACACATTCAATGAATGCATCATAATGGTGTTATTAGTGTATTTACACTCTCTAAATATAGTAGATAGTTTCAGAAAACTATCTACTATATTAGATAGTATAGTATATACTATACTATACTATCTAATATAGGATGGTATATTATACTATATACTATACTATGTAGTATAGTATAGTATAGTATATAGTATAATATACTGTGAAGAATGTTGCTTCACATTCTGGGTGAAGCAACACCCAGAATGTTTCCAGATTCCTGCCCAGTGATAAATTCATATAGAAAACCATATATCCATGTTACTGTGTGTAAAACTAATTCAGTAGGACATTATATCACAGACTGGTTATCATAAAAGTGAGTCATCAATGCATGATTTCACTCTAAACAATTAGCCCACTGGATCTTTTCTTTTTCAACAGAAATCTCAACAAATAAAATATATGAATGACTTCATCTTTCTATTACTGAATTTTAATATGTTCTATTTATTAGTTGTTCAGGGAGGTTTTCCTTTAAGTCCTGAGAGACATGTTTCATAAATCTAACTAATTACAAACTTGCACTTCTAAAGGGGATTTTATTAGAATTTTTCTCAGTAATTATGAACACATTCCTAAAACTGTAGGACAAAGGACCAGGTGATATTTAGAGAGGGTTTGTTGTTCAGACTCACCAGCAGAAACCTCTGATCTCTGTCGCCCTGTGCTGTGGAGAGTCAAATGAAGCCAGCTGTTGCTGATCTGCAGCTCCAGTTTCTGTGGGCTGGGGTTTAGCTGCACCGAGAGCAGAAGCCCGTCGGGGTTCCAGGTCCTGAACTGAAAGCGAACAGTGAATTCCCCGGTGGGGGGAGCAGCAGACGGGAGCGACAGGAAGCTGCTGCTGGAGCTCAGGAAGGTGCAAGCCACCAGCTGGGGCGGCGAACATGAGAAGGTCACGTTGCCCTGCAGAAAAAAACGAAAAGGAGATTTACATGCATCTTTAGCAACATGTCAGCCGAGGACGAAGGCTGCAAATGTCTTGTAAAACTATGACCTTTTATTAATTATAGGCAACATCTTTTCCAGGTCCAATTACTTGGGATCAGTTTAACATAATTACAGAAAATGGCTACCACAAAATGAGATACAGAAATGAAAATAACAACAAATGGGAACTGGGATAATTATATGGATTATTTGACATTTTTAGACAAGACTGAAACCAAAGTTCCTCCTAATAAAATATGTGAATGAATATGCAGACAGCAGTTGTTTTGACCCAGATTTTCAAAGGATGAATCTATAAATAAAACATTGTTTTAATAAAAACATTCAGAGTTGTGCATAACATTACCCTAATGTCTAACAATATTAGTCAATCATCAACAGAGTGCCAAAATGTGAATGCAGATGAGGTTGATACTTTTCATTCAGTGCCATCCTGACGTGGATACTGAATCGTCCACTTGTGAAATCAAAAACATCCCTCTGGGCTGCAGCTTTTCATCCAATCCCACTATACATATAATCTTAATTGTGTGTCGGGCTGCAGTCAAAACCCAACCAGTCATGACTGCTGAGGTCAGACTCCTATCAGTCCCACAACCCCGCAGGGCAGCACACAGCAATCACAACTCTCACTCTCAATGTGATTCCCTCCCATCAGCCCCGGGGAAATGGTCCCATTGAAATTCCATTACAGCTTCCATCATTCCCGTCTCCTCCACCTCTGCCTCTCTAGTCAGCAAAGGCCTTTAATGCAACAGTTAAAGGCTGTGGGTGTCTCATTTGAGATGTGGCTTGTAGCTCTTCGACCGACCCGTCTGATTGGTGTGGGAGGAGACTCTCAAAATGCACTCAAACTTAATCACAGAGTAGCCGGGATCACAATGGCTGTAATGATTGTTTATTCTCCATTTGTGCCTCGATGTCTGGATAATCACAAATCATCAGAAGAAGGCAAAATGTGAAAACAACAACAAATACCGGTCAGAATTTGAAAATGGTGCCGTCACCAGGCCAACATTTTAACTGTTTGTGTCAGGGAGTAGTTTTGGTTGTTGTTTCTATGATTGCGTCTATTCTTTGATTAGATTTGATTCATTTTTCCTTTTGTTTATCCCTCATTATTCCTTGCCAGTTTTATTCCCCCTGTTTGATCTCCCTCGCACCGTGGTGCTATCCCCTCTCTCACACACACTCACAGCCCGTTAGCTAATTAGCCCATGTCCAGCGTTCACTCTATCAGTATTCATACACCTTTTCTCCTCTCATTCCTCACTGTTCCTCCAATTTGACCATACGTACAAGGTACCTGGTCCTTCCTGCGATTTGAGTGTTCCTGGCTACTTGTAAGTTTTGTTTGTCATGATTTTTGTCATTAAAGTCTATAAGAGTGAAACAGGATGTTTTCTGCTTTCTGTTGAGCCTTCCTTGTATAATTCTTACTCTGCTTTTTTTTGTCTCAGTTTGAATGAACAGCAGAGATACTTGTTAAAAAAATAATCACACTTCCTGATTTACAGTGCATATAAATCTTGTAATGTCTGAAAACAGGTTATGTCTGTATGTCTCTGTAACACACCCAACCTGAGGTCTCCGTGCTATGAGTGATGTAGTGTCTGGACACACAAAAGGACATTTTGGAATGATCAGCAAAACAGGTCTCACACCTAAAACATTGAGTTTGAAAAACAAGTTCATCTATGGATACAGTCTTCCTGAAGGCACAAGGAAGAGTCCAGAGGCTCAACGAGACGATAAGAGCCATGACCCAAATAAGGCGTCAATGAGAAACATGTGAATGTGATCATATGCTCATGCTGAAAAATGTGTTGGGTAGAGCTGTATAAACAGGAATGCTGTCCAGAGATCAGAGGGGACTTTATTTCAGTAATCGAGTGCTCTATCAATTATTTATTATTTACAATTACTCAAGTAATATGAAAAAAAATATCTCTCATTTTTCTCTATCTCTCTCTCTCTTTCTCTCTCTGTCTCTTGCTCGCTGTCGCAGGTTCGATTCCCAGACCTGATTGACATTTGCCGCATGCCTTCCCCCTTTCCTGTCAGCCTACTTTCATATAAGGGACACTAGAGCCCACAAAAGACCCCGTGAAGGGGAGAAAAAGAAAAATAAGAATATCTATTTGTACCCAAAAAATGATAAAAACTTGGAAAATTGGACATTTTACTGCTAGCACTTAGCAACAACTCAAAGGTGGAAGTGAGAGTGCTGCCCAACACAAATAATGACCCGGCCGGAACAAGTGCGCTAAATAATAAAACATAATTTAGCAAAGCTTCAAAGCAGATACATTTTCCTCAAGGACTTTTTATAATGGAAGTATTTAAATCACTCGAGGAATTGTTACAGCTCTCTAACCAGTCTAAAGTTTGACTGACTAACTCCTCATTTTGACAGACATCAATGTCTAAATTTTGGGTTTGCTTAATCTTTAAATGCATTTGGATAACTTGATAAATGTACTTATTTATTTAACCTTCCTGTTATGTTGCGGGTCAAATTGATCCGTTTTAAAGTTTTGTTTTTTTCGGGGTTTTTTAAGTATTTTTTGCATGAAACTTTTTCTATTTTTCTTAATAGGTGAACTCTAGGGCTGCACAGTGGCGCAGTTGGTAGAGCTGTTGCCTTGTAGCAAGAAGGTCCTGGGTTCGATTCCCGGCCCGGGGTCTTTCTGCATGGAGTTTGCATGTTCTCCCTGTGCATGCGTGGGTTCTCTCCGGGTTCTCCGGCTTCCTCCCACAGTCCAAAAACATGACTGTCAGGTTAATTGGTTTCTCTAAATTCTCCCTATGTGTGAGTGTGCGTGTGCATGGTTGTTTGTCTTGTATGTCTCTGTGTTGCCCTGCGACAGACTGGCGACCTGTCCAGGGTGAACCCCGCCTCTCGCCCAGGACACAGCTGGAGATAGACACCAGCAACCCTCCCGCCCCATTAGGGACGAAATGTGTTCAGAAAATTGATGAACTCTACATATAAATTGAACATTTATTCATTTTACATATTTGCAACCCCCCTGCGTATACTTTCCTTGCAGCTATGAAACATATTTCAAGACACACACACACCCCATCACGCACGCACACATGCACAAGCCTACGCACGCAAGCCCACTTTCTATTCTCTTTATTTCACTAGGAAACTGCAAGAAAGAAGGTGTTCATAAAACTTTTGATGGTAACTTTTTCTGTTCCCATGGGCAAACTCCACCCACACTGAGTGGACACTCAGCAGAAGTGGAGGAAAACATAAATACTCCCTGCATGACTAATTTGTCTTTATTTAATCAGGGGGTCAATTTGACTCAGAACAGAATATGTCTCTCAAGTTCAATTATAAACATCACACATTGAAAAGTTTTATTAAATGTAATATAAAAAAAAATTCAATTTCAAGTAAATTATTGTTTTTTGTGTGGAGAATTTACATAAAAAATGTAAATTATATATATGTCCAAATTACTAAATGAGTAAGTTGTCATCATTGATCCTTTATTTGTGAGAAATAAAAAATATATATCATTGCACAAAGATTGATTGAAATTGTTAGTATTGGAGTTCCATCCATCCAGTATCTGAACACCCTTCTTCCCTAAAGGGGTCAGGAGGGTTGCTGGTGCCTATCTCCAGCTGCTTCCCGGGCGAGAGGCGGGGTTCACCCTGGACAGGTCGCCAGTCTGTCGCAGGGCAACACAAAGACAAACAACCATGCACACACACACTCACACCTAAGGAGAATTTTAGAGAAACCAATTAACCTGACAGTCATGTTTTTGGACTGTGGGAGGAAGCCGGAGAACCCGGAGAGAACCCACGCATGCACAGGGAGAACATGCAAACTCCATGCAGAAAGATCCCCGGCCGGGAATCGAACCCAGGACCTTCTTGCTGCAAGGCAACAGCTCTACCAACTGCGCCTCTGTGCAGCCCGTTAGTATTGGAGTTAATAATCAAATACAAAAATGTTTTGGAGGAATTTTTTGGTTTCTGACACTATTGCATGAATAAACACTCCACGGGTCAAATTGGCCCACGAACATTATTGCTGTACCTCAGAAACTAACATAACAGGAGGGTTAAGTATGTCTTACAAAGTTTGCATCCCACAAAAGCATATTACAGACAACCCAAATGTAAATTTCAACCCCTTTGGGTCATTCACCATTTTTCTGATTGAACCGGCAACTCGCTTATGGTGAGCCTTTACCACCAGAGCCACAGAACTACAGCTTCAGAGAACAAGACAACAACCTGAAGCAGGCAGTTAAAGCTACACAGAGATGGTTTGAAGACAGTAAGGCGCAGGCTCTGGAATGGCTCTGTCAAATCTCAGACCTTAATCCATTATAGAATTAGTGATAGGACTTAAACAGTTCTGACTACCTGACAGAGCTGCAAGAGTTTAGCAGCAAAAATGGAGGAAAAGTGCAACTTGACTGAGACCGGTCCATGGCGACTCCCTGCTGGGACAGAGCCAGGGGGCAAATAAATACTGACTGCAAGAAGTGAATATTTATACAGTCAATTAATTATGTAACATATTTTCATTTAATTGTTAATATTCTATTAAAAAGAGGGGTTTTTTTTTGTTTTGTTTTTTTGTTTTTTTTACAGAGAAGCCCAATTTTAATCCAAGTTGTACAATAAAATCGTAAAACATCCAAAGTGTAAATATTTTTATAGCCATTGTAGGTCAGAAGCAATCTTTCAATTTTGCTTCATTTCATCTGACTGCAGGTATGCATAATAGTGGAATTGATGATTATGGGTTTTATGTCTGAACATGTTATACATTTTCCTTTGAAGTTTCTTCTGACTTTACTGATAATGAAAGTAGCTGTAGTCTTCTTCAGCTAGTAACATTGTTGACAAAAACCAGTGTTATTAAGCCAAAGTCACTCAGTCTGGTGTGTTCACTAACTGTATAATGAATGAGTTTTGTCATTTTTGAATTCCTGGTTGTTTATGTCCAGTAGCCAACCTGATCAGACCCCAGCTAATAGAGCAGGACCGCTGAAGTTACAGTTATAATGTGAATGGTTAGAGACTCCACAATACCTAGATAGCCCTGTGTGCTTGGAGTTTAAATTATATATTCAAACTTTTATAGATTTCTAGAATTTTGGAAATCAGCATAAAATACTACCAATTAAAAATTAAATGGTAGGAACAGAAATCATTTAAAACAAATGAAGACAATGCCTCAAAATTAAGACATGGTGCCTGCTCACAGTGGAAGTTTGATGTAAGCTGATATAATCAGTTGGTTAATGTTCATTTTATTCTCCTCAGCACATTAATGTACTTACATTACCACACCAAATTCAAAGTATACTTTTTAAAAAAAATTTTTTATTCAGACTGTCATGATTTGTTGTGGTTGAAGTGGACCCACATGCCGAGAGTTAGAGGTTTTGAGTAGATGGATGGATTCAAACTTCCGTTCTGGAACATGCTAGTTTGGAAATGTAGGCAGCCTTCTGGAAGTTTCAGACTAAGTTTTGACAACTAGATACTCTACAAGGTACACACAGGGACTGCTCTTTAAAATAATTCTAGCAAGATACAAATAGTTTTTAAATGTCAACTAAGTTATTCTGTGTTTACTTTAAAATGTGTAAACTCACCTTTCCTCTTATAATTAAAATAAAAGCTCATGGTAGCAAGGTTAGAAACAAATGTTTTAGCTGCTGCTCCAATATCAATTATCAAAATGAGCATCACCAGGTCAAAGCATTCCAAAAAAATAGAGATCAGCAGTGATTCACTATTTTCTGATTGGAGGATTTTTATACTGTAGCTTTGCTAACTAGTCAGATGTTCAAATCTGCATAAATCATTCCACCTGACTCTGGTCATAACACAGATCAGATCAATGGTAGGCCTGGATACTAAAACTGAAGGTTGAATAATTAGTTTGATGTATGACACTGGGAGAGCCTGACACTCGCTCATGGACTCATAATTTATTTTCTGGAGTTTCCAGTCTCAAAAGAGGCAGACCGTGAAGAAAAGAAAGGAGGAGTCATATTAAGCAACTGATGCCGTCCCCTGTAATGGCCTTGAAAAAAGCTGTAAATCCATACTTGCTTTGATGCAGCTGTTTCAGCATGACCTACAAGAATTTCACTTTTGTTCCTTCATCTAAAGCAATGCAGACATTGCTTTAGTCAGCGTTGGTAATGTGCTTCATCAGAAGACGGTAGCTTGTGCTGGTAGTTGTAATTTAGTGAGACTATTAAACTCCACACCGGCAGCGTTCTTCAGAAAAACTCAGGAATGAGTATCATAAATTGTGAACATTTACTGCAGCAGAAGCTGTGGGAGGATTCATGCCGTCTAAAGATTATTGATGTTTGAGGCATTAAAATGTCATGTTGATTCTTAGGTCCAACAGATATAAAAGCGTTTCATATTTTTATTTTTTTGTCTGACTTCATTTTAATATCTGTTTACAAACCATTCTGGAGGTGCAATGTAGAGTTAACAGAGTGTGAGCAAGAGTGTTTTTAAAACTTCAATAAAAGGGTACTGAGCTTGGAAATGTTCAGTGGCATTCCAGTTTCAAATGTACGTCATTAAAGTTAGATTTTTTTCAGCTTGCAAATCTGTGAGTTTATTGAGTTCTCTCTTTACTAGTCCTCTAAGGGTTCTCCTTTTTTTATTTTTTATTTTTTCCGTTGGTTGACTGAGGGACTTTTCTGAAGCATTGTAGTCTGTGCTGCTGCTAGAGTTCTGGCACCAGAAAAAATGGTTCAGATAACCAGTTAAATACTTACTGGCTCCATAATAGAAAACAGCTACATTTATAACATTTTCTACTGGCCTCTAAATCACTTTGGATTGTCTTTTGAATAAAAGCCTCAACTTGCCTTACTCTAGATTTTAGGCTGTGTTTCTGTCATGTTTGTTCCTAACCTAAATGGCATAAGTCTACTATCATCTCATGTAGTTAAATGCTACCTGTGTCACAAGCTGCAACTGGAGCCCACAGCATGACCCACCTACCATAGTCTATAGTTTTCTTCACACATACCATCACCCCTTTTAATCTAAAGTTCAATTTTTTAGATGATCAATTAACTTGATTTTTTTCCAGCTCTCAGATCCGTTACAAATATCTGGTTAAGGTAACATGAAACATTAATGTGACTCTACTGAGGCCAGACAAGTCAACGAGTTGCAACCTGCTACAGTAAACAAAAGTTATTGGAAGTGTTGATAGGCTACCAAGTTCAAGCAAACAGAAAGGAGTCTTTCTTATTCTTCTGTATGTTCTGAAGCTTTATGAGTAAAAATGACTTTAATCTGCATGTGCAAGAATGTTGTGATGAGGACATTTCTAGGGATCAGTGCTTCTGTGTTTCTCTTTGTGTGTATACCCTGGTTTGTTAAACAGACAGCCGCTCACACTGAACCAGGTTCTGATACTGGTTCTGCTGGGGTTTCTTCCTGTTAAAAACAAAGTTTATTTTGTGCTGTTGAAGCATGCATGCTCAGCATGAGGATTTGCTGCAAAGTCAATAAACAAATAATTCTCCACTGTTACTGCATGCGGTAAGTCAACCTGTTGGGTTTCCTTAGATAGAAAATGTTGAAATGATTAAGCTGAACTTGACTGCATTATTTGATAATTAGGATCAGCTGAAATGTATGGAACTGGCTTAGAATCCGTCTGTAAGTCTCTGGATTTAACTTTTGTTATTACAAGGTGCCTTGAGATTACATGTATTGTAAATCAACGGTATATAAATTGAACTCAATTGAATAAATTACAGTGTGCATTAATTTGAATTTTCTGACTCCAAACACAGGATGCAGTTTTGAAGTGATCATTTCCTCATATTTCTTTTCATATCTCCTACCCAAATCAGGGTAAGAATTAAAATAATAATCATTATCTTTTGCCAGTGCATCTAAAAATTCACCACTTCTCTTTGGGTTGATCTCTAAACGTTCTTTCAGAACTGACTTCGGTCTGTGGCCGTGAAACATTATCCTGTGGAATTATACTGGAGAGCTATATATGATTACCAAAATAAATCGTTAACAGATTTTTTTTTTCCTCCGGTAAAATCGCCCACTCTGCCTCTCGCCTACACATTCGTGCTCTCTCTCTCTCTCTCTCTCTCTCTTGTCTTTTCTCTCTCTCTCTCTCAATCTTTCTCTCTCTCTGTCTCTCATATCATACCATCAGTTTTACATCCTTGAAAACTGCGCTGTGAGATAAGCTTTACATGGCAAAGTGATATTTCTGATATTTTAAAGGCATTTATAAGTTCTTTGAAGAGAAGCGACAATCAAAGATAAAATTGACAGTGAGCTTAAAAACATTATTTATAAAGAACTTACCTAGAGACAAATACACTGAAAAAAATAACTCTTTGGATGAACATAAAAAAATCATGGAAATGATTTCCACCTGATTACTTTGCTTTATTTCAGCACCATGTTACTCCTATTTTACTATATTACTCATTTACCCAATGCAATTTAAAAGAGCCAGCCCAACTAATTTGCAATGTTTTGGACCAAATAATTTACTTTACTATGATTAATGCAAATTTAGTTGAAACCAACTTATTTTTCTCCTTTTTTTCCTCCGAAGAGTTTTTGCGGCACTACTGGCTCATATTTTTTTTTGAGACAATAGGCATACAGGAAAGAAGGCGAGGACATGTGGCAAAGGTCACCGGGACTCGAACCAGCGACGTCCATGTCGAGGACTAAGATCTCCAAACGTGTAGTGTGCTAAACCCCTGCGCCACCACAGCACGCTGGAGAAACCAACTTATTTTACAGTGATACCTTCACACTATTTATTAAGTTGATCCAACTCATGAAAATTAAGTCAGCTCAACAAACATGCTTCATTTTGAAGGAAAGCTATTTAATCGTGTGCAAATACGCTCCATGATTTAATTACGTTAATTCAAAGACATTTTTTTAAGTTTCATCACATTAAGTGTTTTAAGACAGACTGGGTGAACGGGTAGAAAGAACACTCAACAATTAGAAAAGGTACAACAGTACTGTATTTTCAAAACCCAGCCACCTTACTGTATTTTCATGCTGTAGTTTTTAAAGCTATTTATTACAGCGCAGTTCTTAAATGCCAATAGTGCCCTGCAGAGAAGAACAAATATCTATAGTGTAATGTGTAACTAAAACTGCTTTGAAGTTTTCCCAGGCACAAAATACTTATGTCGCATGATCTTCCATAATCTTGCGTGATCTCTTGATCTCGCTAGACCCTCTACGGAGGGAGATCAATCTGACTAAATTGAATCACGTTATCTCAACTTGAATAAATGTTATTCAAGTTGAGACAAAAAACAATTGTCTCAAGTGATATCCCGAGATTTCCCATGATCTTGCGTGAACTCGCGTGATATCCCGTGATCTCACTCGTCGTCTTCAGCACAAGATCAGTCTGCCTATAATGAATCATGTTATCTTAACATGATTAAATTTCATAAACATGGGATGTGCTGTGGTGGTGCAGGAGTTTAGCACCCCCCTCGTTTGGAGGCCCTAGTCCTTGACGCAGAAGTCGCGGGCTGGCCTCCTGGTCCCGGCGACCCTTGCCACATGTCCTCCCCCCTCCTGCCTACCATCCTGTCTGCCTACCATCGCAAAAAATATGAGCCACTAGCGCTGCAAAGACTCGTCAGAGAAAAAAAATTGAAAAAAAAAATCATAAATGTTAAGTTGCTGAATTTCTTGTTTATCCAACATGATTGTATCAAGTTTTTGTTTGAAACATGAAATTATTTATTTAAAAGCACATGACATTCTTTTGTTAATGTGATAATCCCCTAAGTTCATTTTTTTCAGTGTATATCTGATCATCAACAAAGTCAAAAACAGCTCCATATATTGGTCTGATTTTAGCTACAGGTCTTGAGTTTTACTACAAGACTTCAAAACGGGGATACTCTTCAAAGAGAGGAATTGATCATTATTTCTGATAGTGTAACACATAAGAAAACTAAAGTGTAGCTCACCACACTGTGTATCTGTGGCTTGCGTCTCTTAGCCAGGTCTATGATGTTGATTCCGTTATAGTAGAGGTTTTCTATGCAGCCATGGAAGTTCTTCCTGAGGAAGGTGCCAGGTTTCCCAGGCAGAGGAATGCCACCAAAGCTCAGCTGAGGACGGAGAACAGCAGATTGATTACACCACAAGAACAAACTAAGCTGCTCTCATGCGCCACTTTTAGAACAAAAATGAGCTGAAAAGAAACTCTTTCTGCTCCACAATGTGTGTGATGTTCAGGTGACATGGGTGTAACCTGAATGCTGAACACACACGTTCTTAACAGATTGTGCTTTAACAACTGAACCAGTTATTCAGCAAGTGAGAGGTGATGTGAGAAAACATCACCTCTCACCACAGCATCTGAAGGTGTGCTGCTATGAACCTGATTTCATGGTTCAGTGTGCATCAGCTGAGTGAAGCTACAGACAGAATACATACTTTCACACATTGGGTATGATCCCACATCTCTGAGCTAGAGCGCTGAAAGAAACCCCTCTGTTTCTCCCACCAGTGCCACACCCTTGTTTCCGCAGTGGAATTTATTTGTGTGAACGGCAGACTGGGAGCAGATCAGTTCAGGTCAGCCAGAAAAATGGTTGACCTGAACTTTTTTGTTTATAAAAAAGAAATGTGTTCAACAAAGAACTTTAATCATTTTTCAGAGTTGTAAAATCACCAAAATAATTACACAAATCTATGTTTATCTTTCTTCTACTATTAAGCAGTTAAGTCAATTATGGAAGTAATCTGTTATTATTAGTTAGTAATTACATTCCAATTTTAATGATCTTGGGGGAAAAAAAGCTCAAAGAGGATTATGTGTAATTTTCTGAAAGTTGCAGAAGGCCTGTTTCAAAGTCATTCTTCACAGTTTGCTTGTTATTAATAAGTGATTGTGTTACCCAGCAGAATTATTGCACCTTTTTTCTTTTGTATGAATTTTTTGTCCATAGTTGCCTGGAGTTTTTCAGTGGGTTTGACAGCACTAATGTTCCTGTTTATTCTTTGATCAAGCTGTTGTTCACACTCTTTACTTTGACATGGTAAACTTTGAATTCTTGCTGTTGTTTTTGTCTTCAGATCTCACTCTACATGGCGACGGTAACCGATAGTCTGAAGGTTAGCGTTTGTTGTTTCCAACACAGATGTGCAGCTTGTACTGACAGACTACGGGTGCAGAGATGACAGAGACAGACAGCGACTTCAAGCTCTGAAACAAAAGAGCTTCTGTTTACAAGGTCGAAATACAATGGGAAAGTCTTTGGAGGCTTGCAGTATTGTTCGATAACAGCAAAATGTCTTTTTCTAATTTTATATTTAAAGGAGTGCTTCCAGCAGTTCCACAAAGCACACTTTGTTTGCTGCAATGCTGCAAGGCTCGCGCTAATGCTGCTCATCAGTCTGTGTTCACGATAAGGTTGTCTGTGCCTCTGTGGAGAAATATTTACACAGCTGTTCCATCTTCTCGTCAGGTTATTCAATCTGGCTGAGAACTCACCTCGTAGTCCACCTCCAGAGACTGTCCTTCCCCTTTGGTTTGGAAGTGCTGTGTGTGGGCGTCTACAGTGAGGTTGACCTGCCTGTTGAAGCGCTCGATGTGAGCAGAGTGCCAGTGCTGGTCATCCAGCAGGCTGCCCACAGTAACTGGAACACGGCGGCTGCTGAACCTTGACCTGCTATCATCTGCACAAAAAGGACGACAACAGCAGGAGCTCAGTGGGTCTGGTGGGAAAGCAGCTTCAACTTATGCAGAATTCCTCTCAAAGTTAAGCAACAGCTGTTAAACATAGGAGAAAAAATCAGTAAACATATCATAAACCATTCTATTAGTGCAATAAAGAAACCCTGTCATTCAATCTACATAATTAAGATCATGCGCTGCGATCAATCCAAAAGCTGTAGGAGGGAGTGAATGCTTCTTAAATCCTGATTACCCAGCATGTCATACTCAATACAATTTAAGGAGTTAAAGTTATACACAGTCCACTTAGTTCTATGTACTATTAACCAGCTATACTCAATATAAAATGTACAGTAAATGTAATGTAGTGAAGTATGTACACTGCATTTTATGTATTCTACACAATAAATCATATTTAACTTGCCGTATGGCTGCCAAATTACCTAAAGGGAATCCGATCCAAATCTCCACATTGTACTCAACAGAATCTGTCACTCATTTTTTAATCTGAATTTTTCATCAGTTTTGTACTAGGATATCTTCCTCACTGTTCAACAAATCCACCCCATAAACTAAAGATTATGGTGATGGCAGGGAGGCATTCCAACCTCAAAGAATAGGAGTTCATTACCAGCTGAACATTTTAAACTCCAATGGAAACATGTGAAAAGCTGCCCAGCTCACACAACAAGGCTTCTAACTGCTGTAATGCAAATGAAGGCATTTACTTTTACTGAATAACTGCCAGCACCATTTATTTACATCTAATAGGATGTAAATAAACATTTTATAGAATGCAAATGAATAACAATATTAGATCTTTGTTATATTATCTTGGACAGATGCCAGTCCTATTTCTCAGCAGAAACAAGCTTGGTTGTTGTTTGCCAGGTGTATGAATAATTTTGGGCCTTATTGCATACCTATATGACTTGAACAATGTTGTATAAACCAATTCATACTAAATGATGGTTACTTTTAATTCAATCTGAACCTGGTAAAGCTATAATTATTTTTCTTGTTCTTTTTGGTTTGCTCAGAGGCTATATTTCATCCACATTATCACATAAGATAATAAAGACATGAAATTTTAAGCTGTAATGTCAAACTTCTGGAAAGTCACTTCATTTCTCTGCACTCAATACTGGTTGGGGCTCCTTTTGTATGAATTACTGCAATGCGTTGTGGCATGGAGGAGGAGATCAGCCTGTGGTTCTGCTGAGGCGTAATAAAGCCCAGATTGCTGTGATGGCTGCCGTCAATGTCTCTCATCTTTCTCTTGAGAATTTACATATTCTCTATGGGATTAAAGGTCAGGCCAGGCTGCTTGCAAATCAAGTATAGTAACACCATGTTCATTGAACCAACTATTGGTGCCTTTGGCTATAGCTTTTTGGCAAAATTAAAATTTTCTGAGACACTGAATTTGAGGTTTTTATTATCTGAAAAATTGGACTCTACTTGTAGTGAATCTATATAAATGAGTTTCAATTTATGAAATTAGTGAGAAGTTCTCACAGCAGACGTTTGCTGTTATACAGTTTTATTTTTTTAATCCTTGGGAAGATTTCGAGAAAAATAAAATACAATTCATCTCTGCATTCCTGTCTTTAGATTAGACAGTTTGAATGAATATTTTGGGTCTTCTATCTGTTGAGTAAAAGCTGAAAAAAAGCATCAACTCAATCACTGAGGCATCCTGGAAAATAAAGTTCTCACATCCTCTCCATAACTTCTAATCGCTTTCTCAATCTCAGGGAATGATTCCCACCATCACCACAACAACTCAAAAAAGGAAAGAAAACAAGTGATTTTCAGGGCCAATATCAGGAAGGTGTGGCTCACCTAAGTTGAGATAGAGATCCAGTTTTCCTCGGTGCAGCTCCAGTGTGATGTAGTCTCCTCTCTGCCCCTCTCCATGCAGTAAGACCCCCTCAGCCTGGTGGCTCTTGAAGCGCAGAGAAATAACATCCTTCACTGTTGACATGGACTTCTGGTTGAACCGATACAGCAGAGAGCTTCTGCCATCAAAATCAGCCACATACGATTCTGTGGAAAAATCAGAACCAGTATGAAGGGTTGAGCTCTATTAACTAGAAGCAAAGGGTTAAGGTTAGAACAAAACTGGAGCATTCTACAACCAGGACTACAAATCAGAAATGTTTATACGTCTATGAGTTACAATGCTTTGGCTGCAGCGATTTCTCAGGTCTCCAACTGGGACATACCCTTTCCGTTTTCGTAAATGCTGTAGTGTTTTCGTTAATGTGTTTTTGAATTTGTAATGGTGCTTCGTTAATGTTGTAATGTTTTGCACCTCAGGGCCACCGTAGAATTCATATGCCAAATACAGCAGAATAATGCAAATATATGAACTCTGGTTTCATTTACCATATTAATAAACATTTTCCATTGCCTTCATTGGTCTTCACAATGTTAAACAATGTTCACTAAAGAACAAATTGGTACAAAAAGTATATTTATTCACTCTCACATTAATACTGCAGTTAGCTACCTATGACATTACTTGACAACAAAGAAAGAGCAAACCAACACCAACGTTTCACTTTTTTTTTTTTTCTGACACAGGTATGTGAATTTGTTTTGCATCATTTGACGGCAAATCATTTGGGGCAAAACTATAAATTTAAGAGTATTTCAGGTGTAACTCAATTAATTCAATGTGTGTCTTACAAAGTTGAAGATGTTTAATTGCTGTTTTGAAAAATAGTTCCTTTATTTCTTTTAAGTTGATAAGGAATATTATTTTTTATCTCAGTAACCATAACTGTTTGTTCTCTGAAATCGTGACATAAAGACACATTGAGATATGTTGAGTGGTCTCTGTTTCTTAAACAAGGGATTCGAGAAAATAATTGGTTTCCACTGATTTCACCTAGGAGCATCAGAGTAGGAGGGGTTGAAGACATGTGAACACCACAACCTATACATTTTCAGTTGTAAAACAACAGAAATCTTTTTTTTTTCTTCCACTCAACTTCAATGTACTCTCATGTAAAGTTCAAAAGGTATGAATACGTTAGTCAAGACCAGGCCTAACTGTAAAATGCATTTGATGAGCTTCGTCTCTGCAGCACGTTCTCTGACTCCATTTAAATTCCAGGGCTTTTATATTACTCATGGAAAGAAACTATATTTAATTGTTTATAAATTTTTTCAGCTTGCATAAGTCATAGTACTTGCAGAGTCTGCACAGGTCTATCATTTCTCATACACATAACTGTGCTGGTGGTTTTTGTATGAAACATTTTTCTACCACTTAAAATCCCTCAACTGTAAAAATATGAACAATCCAAGTTTTTATTTCACCTTTCCATTGAATAGGAGTGATGCACAAGGTGATAGTTTTGGAGAAAAACACAGTGAGAAAATTGTGACAGGTTTGAGTGTGGAAGCAGATAGATCTATTGAAGTGAAGCCTAACAAGAGGACAGCAGCTTATCAAACTTGAACTTGGTTTATTATCTTTATGAACCACAGGACATGCCATTTTCTCACAGTAAGGTTAAAGAAGAGAAAAACTCAGCTTGGAACAGCAGCGCTGAAAGAAACGCAGACAAAATTACACTCAAGAGAGTAACCGTCTGCCTCAACGATGCTGTTTCGTACCATGTGGCGCTTGGCTATCATAAAACTGCTCACTGTGGTGTGTTCTGACACTGTTCCACAGCGCAGTAATTCTCTGGCTCATCTAGTTAGTGCCGCCTCACAATGCGTGGGAGAGGTGTGCCAGTAAATCCCCATTAAATGTCTTATTGAGGACTGCTCAGAATATAAATGGAAGTACTCTTGCCCTTTATCAATGTCCACAGCCACAGAAGACCGCTTTTTGCTTCATTATAGTCAGAGGCTGAGGGTTGGGTTAACTCAGTGAATTCTTTACCAACATAAAACAAACATTATTACAAATGGGTATTACCTGTTCATATTTAAAGAATTACAGTAACTTTTTCCATTTAAAAGCAATTGTTTAAAGCAAAGTATAAAGGGCAAGACATGGAACCAGCATGCCAAGCACTTATAAGCACATGCACAGATTGCTTTCAGAGTTCAGTGTTCTGTCGGGGCATGAATCAGGAGACAGGCTGGTGCACAAGAAAAGCAGCAATTTGCATATTTGCTTCCAGGAGCAGCACGCTGCTGCTACTGTACTGTGTTGCTGCTTCTTCCTGTGTGGCACCTCTGGAGTGTGTAACAGTTTCAAATTACATTCATCAACTCACCGAGGATTGCAAGTGTGTGAAACTTCCATTTGTGGCTTTTATGTCTTTAACACATCAGGTATGCACAACACAGTGTGAAAGCATGTGAATATATGATAAAGAGACATTAAAGAAATCACAGTGGGATCTTACTGTTTACATCTGCAGCAGTTTTACTGTGTGTATGCATGAAAAGGTTCAAACCGAACGTCACAAAGTGAGTTATTTTGCCCAAGAAATGATTGATGGAGATGTTCATCAGACAGGAAGAGCAGTATTAAAGAATGTGATAGCATGATTTCAAATAGTTATCAATTAAATATTTTTTGCAAAATGTTACATCAGTCAAAACGTAATTCTTCTGTCACATGATTGCACAACACCTTTTAAATTTCAGTGCTTTGGGAAAATATGATGTCTTTGACCACCAGATGTGCCAACATCAGCACTGCAGCACTCACACGCCATCGCTACAGATGCACCACAGCAATGACCCGATGATAACGTTACATAATGTCAAGCTTTACTGTCCAAAAGGTTTACCCACTTGAGGCAAGAGGCTGAAAAAGGAAAGAGAAAATAAAGACCTCCCTTACTGCTTGATAAATTCTGATAATAATAATCTGACCACACACAAGATAAATAATATTAAAAAGCAAAACAATATAAATAATTATCTGACTATTTAAGAGGCATTGAAATATCATCCCTACTGCTAGTCATGATGCAGCATATCAGTGACTTTCACCAAATTGTTCTCATTGTACACAGACTAACTATATGAATGCATATACAACAGAGGCATGCATACTTAAATATTTAAGTATCTGTATAAGGCTCAATGTGCTAAATAAAATCCCTAATTTCCTGGATTACACCTATGAAAAAATGCTTTTTAAATTTTCACTATGAAAAGATAGAAAACTGTGTGACAGAAGTGTAACACTTATGTATAAGGCAGAGGTTAAGCTAGACTTTATTGTTTACTAATTTGACTGAAGGAGTAAAAAAAAAATCCAGTCATATGGCCATTTTTATCCATCAGATTTTAAAATAAAACTGACATATTCTGTGATATTTAAATTTGGTTCAGTTTAATTACTATTCAGTTTAAACAAGTCCACATTTGGCTATCACACATCCAACAGAATGAACACATGAAACATTTTTCTCTGCAGTGACAAAAACATTGACTGTGGCCTCAGTAACAGCACACAAAGACTGAGATTAAACTCCCATTGTGAACGATTCACCTGCTGTGGCCTGAAAGCACAGGCCCACAACTTCCTCCTGGTCCTTCATGGACATAATCAAATGAGACATAGTCAAATGTCTCATCCGGGATTGCTGCAGAGGCTATATCCTAGATTCAGCTGAATGTGAACCAGTGGTTCAGCTGCACTGGTCTGTCATCCGAAGTGGCATAAATTTGAAAATGTTTGCATGTCTACAAGTGGTAAAGAGTGTGAATTGTAATCTTCAAAATGATAGATGGTCTTCAGATTTCTCCATCACCTTTAAAAAAATGGTCAAAGACAGGAAGTATTGGGTTAAGGCAACCCCTTTTTTAAGGCCATGGGTTGTAGTTAAATTATTTATCAGAAATGTGCTTCCTTGTTAAACAAAGGCAGTTTTTCTTCATAGCAACATCTGCAGTTTAAACACAGATCTGCAGTGAGTGTTGACTGCATTAAGGGACAAAACAGGCAGCAATATAAATGTTGATCAACTGGTTAATAAAGAACATCTGCATGAATATGACTGTATTCTGATGCAGAGCCTGAACCTGAATTTTGAAATAAATGAGGTAGGAAAAAAATTCTAAATGTACAGCAGGTTAGATTTCATTTTTGATTCGACATCAGGGATTAGTGAATCACAAATGCACAGTCTTACTAATACTAAGACACTGTTATTTGTATTTTTACTCTTAAGCAGTTGTGTTTTACAAGGGTGAAATGATATATTATTATTATTATTATTATATGAATATTTTTTTTAGAATGCATGGTATATTTATTCCTGTTCTGCTCTCAGTTTTCAAAAATATTGAAAAACTAGCAGTGAACTTAATACCCCATAAAACCCATATTTGCTGTTTTAGTTTGAACATATATATCAAGTGTTACAGGAGAATATTTATAAAATCAACTTGCAAAATGAGGGAGAAGCAAGTGAGGAACTAGAAAGAAGGATGTGAGAATATTAAATGCCTACGCATGGTGATTAGCATAAACATAAAACATCAAGTAAATGGCCATAGCAGGTATAAATGTAGTTAAATAAAATCCTACAACAAACAGCTTCCAGTACACCCAGGGTTCAATAATTTCATACCCCACACTGATATTTAAGAAATGGTCCTAGATTAAAACCACCATTTTCTTTTTTTGTATACCACTTAGTTTGAGAAGAGGGAGATCCTTCAGTCTTGTAGTTTGAAGCAAATCTTTCAGTTCTGATGTTGGTCTTCCTTTAGTATTATTTCCTGCTTTGATTGAAAATCTGCTTTAGAAAACTATTTAAGGGTAGAAATGTAGTCATCCAGGATGATGTCGGAAGAGAGGAGAAAAAAATATTTTTGAACCATTTGGCTGAATATTTGATCACTTTTCATTTGTTTACATCTTTTTAAATCATGGTCCTTGTTGAACACACAACTACATCCAGATTTTCACCATCAAACCAAAACTATGGCCTTCTGAAAACTGGTCAGAAGGTTCATTAACAGTCTAAGAATCGGCAAGGCTCATAGACTCTATATCTATGAGCCTATACCTGTGACTGTGTTTCCCTGTTGGTTCCTTGTAATCATAAGGCAAGTCGTGTTAGTTCATTTATCTAACATCCTGACAAACGACTGATACCAGTTCTGTGTCTCCTTGTCTCATCAGTCAGCTGTGCTGTCTGGATTTCTGTGTTCTAGATTAAAACCACCATTTTCACCATAACCTTGGTCCAGCCACATCCATCCTGACCACCAACAACACCACAACTCATGACACATAGGTTAACACCAAGTTGGTTGAAACTTGGTTATTGGTGGGTGTTCCAACAGCACAGTGATCCCAACAAACTAGTAGAAAAAACTGCTTATCAATTTTGAAACCAAGTTGATGCACCCTCATTCTCCACAAAAATATCAGTTCATGTAAAACCAAGACTATCCTTGACAAAAGCTGAGAAAACGAGGCAACGAAAGCAGAAAAGACTGTTTCTAGCTGGACATCGACAAAGCCTGTCTTTTTTTGTATACCATTTAGTTTGAGAAGAGGGAGACCCTTCAGTCTCGTAGTTTGAAGCAAATCTTTCAGTTCTGATGTTGGTCTTCCTTTAGTATTATATCCTGCTTTGATTGAAAATCTGCTTTAGAAAACTATTTAAGGGTAAAAATGGAGTCATGCAGGATGATGTCGGAAGAGAGGAGAAAAAAATAAATATACTTCTGCAATTAACTTATTTACTGTATGACTAGCTGATGTCTATAAATATTAGTACTGACTGTGCATAATGTGTTTACATAAAAATATCTATAACTCACAACCAGCTTCTGAATTGAAGACATATTGATCTAAACCTGCTTCAATCTTTTGATTTTTGGATTGGTAATCAGTTAAAGTGAACTGGACTATTACTATTTGTGTGGTATCTTTAGCAAAAAATTGACATTTTTGAATAAATTTACTCATCAATAACCTTATCAATTTACCTATGAGTGTAAATGGGGAACCGTACAGTTTGTGTTTGTTCTCAGACCTATAACCAGTACACTGTTTAATATTTCAGAACTTTTCTAATGTTTATCATCTTTCTAACCAGCGCCTTCCTCTCTCTTATTTTTGTGTTTTTCAACTGCTGCTTAGCAGTTTGACCCAAAGTTGATTGTAGAGTACTGCATCAAAACTGTCAAGAAGTGGCTTCATTACAGAACGGGAGGAAGGCAACACAAGAAACCAAAGTGATGCCAACTAGAGTCAAACTTGGGTTACCCCAACACATACAGTTTCCCTGGTTCATACAGTACAAGGCTTAACCTCACTGATGCTGTTCTTCCACATACAATAGACTTTGACAGTCAAAAACCAGTCTAATATGTTTACAGATCTATTCCTGTTTTCTTATATAAAATGTTATAATAATGCCATGTTGTCATTCTTAACATTATATGTTAAATTAACATATTTTCTGAAAATGTGTTAATTTAATTATGAACTAGATAATACTTGTCATCTGCCAATAAAATTGCGTATTTAATACCAGTGAAGAAACTTTTAATTGTATTGTATGATGTGTACCTTTCAGACCAAAAAATGTACATGAATCAACATTGATTAATTAGCTTTCATTCAATATAAATCAACCCACATGTGCATGTAGATCCACAATCAGATGATGGTTGAATCAACATTGACTCAACCATCAGCTTTGGTTTTAACCCTAAAGTTGATTCAACATGTAAGTTACCAATCATTTTCAATTTCATTTCAATTTCAGGCTTCAACATAGATTCAACATACAATGAAAAAAAATATCTCTTTGGATGAACATAAAAAAAATCATGGAAATGATTTCCACCTGATTACTTTGCTTTATTTCAGCACCACGGAATTCTGTTACTCCTATCTATTCCTATTTTACTACGTTACTCATTTACCCAATGAAATTTAAAAGAGCCAGCCCTACTAATTTGCAATGTTTTGGACCAAATGACTTACTTTACAAAATTAATGCAAATTTAGCTGAAACCAACTTTTTTTTTCCTCCGAAGAGTTTTTGGGGCACTAGTGGCTCATATTTTTTTTGAGAGTAGGCATACAGGAAAGAGGGCGAGGACATATGGCAAAGGTCACCAGGACTCGAACCAGCGACATCCATGTCGAGGACTAAGACCTCCAAACGTGTAGTGTGCTAAAGCCCTGGGCCACCACAGCACGCTGGAGAAACCAACTGTTACAGTGATAACTTAACTTATCACTGGTCTATAAGTTAAGTTAATCAGGTCTATAAGGTGTCACATAATTGTCAATGAAAATACAGCATCTTTCAATCCATAAGTGGAAGTGTCCATTATTGTTCATGCATTTCTCTTTTCAAAGCAAAACAACTGTTTAGGGTATGACCCTGAAAGAGTTGTTAAGCTGATACTTGCAGCTATTTAAGTTGATCCAACTCGTGAAAATTAAATTAGCTCAACAAGCATGCTTCATGCTGAAGGAAAGCTATTTAATCGTGTGGAAATCCGTTCCATGATTTAATTACGTTAATTTGAAGACAGTGTTCCGTGCCTGCATTGTCGAGGCAGCTCATCTGAGCTGTGGCTGCAAGGTTGTTGGTGCCTGTCGCGGCGGCAACCCTCAAACCTGTTGGTGAACACCTTTGGTGAGGGAAGCCATCAGGCTGAAAAAGGAGTCCTATCGGGCCTTTTTGGCCTGTGGGACTCCGGAAGCAGCTGATGAGTACCGGCAGGTGAAGTGGCATGCGGCTCGGGTGGTTGCTGAGGAAAAAATTCGGGTGTGGGAGGAGTTTGGAGAGGCCATGGAGAAAGACTTCCATACGGCTTCGAGGCGATTCTGGTCCACCATCCTGCGTCTCAACAGGGGTAAGCAGTGCAGCACCAACACTGTCTACAGTGGGGATGGTATGCTGCTGACCTCAACTCGGGATGTTGTGGGCCGGTGGGCAGAATACTTCGAAGACCTCCTCAATCCCACCGACATGCCTTCTATTTTGGAAGTTGAGCCTGGGGACTCTGGGTTGGGCTCTCCAATCTCTGGGGTCGAGGTCGCCGAGGTGGTCAAAAAGCTCCTCGGTGGCAGGGCCCCGGGGGCGGATGAGGTCCGCCCGGAGTTCCTCAAGGCTCTGGATGTTGTAGGGTTGTGTTGGCTAACGCGACTCTGCAATATCGCATGGACATCGGGGGCAGTTCCCCTGGATTGGCAGACTGGGGTGGTGGTCCCCTTGTTCAAAAAGGGGGACCGGAGGGTGTGCTCCATTTACAGGGGCGTCACTTAAGCCTCCCTGGCAAAGGTCTATTCGGAGGTTCTGGAGAGAAGGGTCCGTCGGATTGTCGAACCTCGAATTCAGGAAGAGCAGTGTGGATTTCGTCCTGGTCGTGGAACACTGGACCAGCTATACACCCTCAGCAGGGTCCTGGAGGGTGCAAGGGAGTTCGCCCAACCAGTCTACATGTGTTTTGTGGACTTGGAGAAGGCGTTTGACCTTGTCCCTCGGGGAGCCGTGCGGGGGGTTCTCCAGGAGTATGGGGTTCCGGGCTCCTTGATATGGGCTATCAGGTCCCTGTATGACCGGTGTCAGAGTCTGGTCCGCATTGCCAGCAGTAAGTCGGGCTCGTTTCCGGTGAGAGTTGGACTCCGCCAGGGCTGCCCTTTGTCACCGATTCTGTTCATTACTTTTATGGACAGAATTTCTAGGCGCAGCCAGGGTGTTGAGGGGATCCGTTTTGGTGGCCTTAGGATTCCATCTCTGCTTTTTGCGGATGATGTGGTCCTTTTGGCTTCATTGGGACGTGCTCTGCAGCTCTCGCTGGAGCGGTTCGCAGCCGAGTGTGAAGCGGCTGGGATGGCGATCAGTGCCTCCAAATCCGAGGCCATGGTCTTAAGCCGGAAAAGGGTAGAGTGCCTTCTCCGGGTCAGGGGGCGTGTCCTGCCCCAAGTGGAGGAGTTCATGTATCTCGGGATCTTGTTCACGAATGGGGGAAGAAGGGAGCGGCAGATCGACAGGCGGATTGGCGCAGCGTCTGTCGTCAAGCGGGCGCTGTACCGATCCGTCGTGGTGAAGAGAGGGCTGAGCCAAAAAGCGAAGCTCTCGATTTACCGGTCGATCTATGGTCATGAGCTTTGGGTCATGACCGAAAGAACGAGATCATGGATACAAGCGGCCGAAATGGGTTTTCTCCGTAGGGTGGGTGGGCTCTCCCTTAGAGATAGGGTGAGAAGCTCAGTTATCCGGGAGGGACTCAGAGTAGAGCCGCTGCTCCTTCACGTCGAGAGGGGCCAGTTGAGGTGGCTCGGGTATCTGGTCAGGATGCCTCCTGGACGCCTCCCCGGTGAGGTGTTCCGGGCACGTCCCACCGGGAGGAGGCCCCGGGGAAGACCCAGGACACGCTGGAGGGAATATGTCTCTCGGCTGGCCTCGGAAAGCCATGGGATTCCTCTGGAGGAGCTGGTGGAAGTGGCTGGGGAGAGGGAAGTCTGGGCCTCCGTTCTGAAGCTGCTACCCCCGTGACCTGACCCCGGATAAGCGGAAGAAGATGGATGGATAGATGGATGAATTTGAAGACATTTTTTTTTAAGTTACATCACATTAAGTGTTTTAAAACAGGACTGGGTGAAAGGGTAGAAAGAACACTCAACAATTAGAAAAGGTACAACAGAACTGTATTTTCAAAACCCAGCCACCTAACTGTATTTTCATGCTGTAGCTTTTACAGCTATTTATTACAGTGTAGTTCTTAAATGCCAATAGTTAGCTGCATAGAAAAAACAAATATCTATAGTTTAATGTGTAACTAAAACTGCTTTGAAGTTTTCCCAGGCACAAAACAGTTATGTCACATGATCTTCCATAATCTCTCGTGATCTCGTGATCTCCTGATCTCGCTAGACCCTCTACGGAGGGAAATCAATCTGACTAAATTGAATCACGTTATCTCAACTTGAATAAATGTTATTCAAGTTGGGACAAAAAACAATTGTCTCAAGTGATATCCCGAGATTTCCCATGATCTTGCGTGAACTTGCGTGATATCCCTTGATCTCACTTGTCGTCTTCAGCCCAAGATCAGTCTGACTATAATGAATCATGTTATCTCAACATGATTAAATTTGAAGTTCCATGAAGTTGTTGAATTTCTTGTTTATCCAACATGACTGTATCATGTTTTTGTTTGAAACATGAAATTATTTAGTTAAAAGTACATAATATTCTTTTGTTAATGTGATAACCCCCTAAGTTCATTTTGTTCAGTGTAGATACAATATTTATGCCTGATATTGTTTCAATGTTGTTTCACTCATGTGGTGCTATCTGGGTAGTCATCTTAAAAATGTTCCAGTGCTTGCCGTAGGTTGATGTTGTGAGCCTTAGTGAAATAAAATAAAAATCTCCTTTTCTACAGAATCAAGCCTTTGTAAAAGCAAGAGGTGAGAAAATGTTCTTCATTACAATCCATCACTGGGTAACGATCTAAGCAGGAGTGGACGCTCCACAGTGCTGAATGTTTTCAGAGAACAGGCCCAGCCACAGGGTGTTGGGTACTCACTGTAGGAACATCCGAACACCTCCACTCTCAGGCCCATCCACCCGCTGGGGTTCCAGTCAATAGGGACAAAACGCAGGAAACGTGTCTTCACCGGGTGGGACAGCTTGTTCTGGACAACCGTCTCTGAATTCACATTCCCATCAAACCTCTGCAGGAAGAGAGAGGATAGAGCAGAATTAATAAACAACAAGCCACCAATGGTCTACTTAGATCTGGTGAGTGCAGTAAAAGTCTCAGAAAGGTGAAGAAATGTATATCTCCTGAGTATCCTAAACAGAAGCAGCATGAAAATCTAAATCCTTCTCCAGCCAAAACAAAAAAATAAAACATAATTATGACAGGACCAAGGCAAGACCAATGTCTGACTCTGCTTCTTGAATAAACTATTTGATGTAAAGTGATAAAAATGATGGTGTGCTGGAGAAATGTGAGAACATTTGTTCTAACAGCACCATGAGAGGTGGAGGAGAAATGACCACTGAGGCAGCCTGAGGCAAAATAAGGGCTCTCATATTGTGTTTTTCTCCCTGCAGAGCTAAAAGCAAAGACCTCTGAGTACAACTATGAGATGTCATTCTTCTTTTGCTTTTTTCCACCCCTCGCTGACTTCCAGTCTTCACCAGATAACGCCAGAGGACATAAACAGTGAAACACAGTGAAAGATGGAGGCTAAAACAGAGACAAACAGCCTCTCCTAAAATGACTGACTACCAGCTCCACCATAACCGATTTCTGGGCAGGTGACATATCAAATCAATAAGCACAAGAAAGAACCAAGATGATAGATCTTTGACAGAGAGGCTCTGGGCTTTTAAGAATAGTTCAACACAGTCAGACAGGAAAAATCATTCAGCTTGCTTTTGGCAACAAGAGAACACAACAGGAAGGAACTGGAATGACCGTGGGACGCTTGTGGAGCACTGTGGAACAGAGGCATCATTAAATGAAGCAGGACCCAGCTTCTTACTGGATAATCAACACAGCAGCAGAGTGCTGTAGCTGATTTATGCCACTGCTTTCACCATTTTGAGCCATGGGCTGAGTGGAGCCTGGTCGCAGAGTCTTAAAACAGGAAGGGCTGGCATTATTACAACATGCGCTATAAGTCACATCAGCACAGGAGGGATTAACTAATGCCACTGGGCTTTACTTATGTGGTTAATGTGTGTGCATTACCTCAGCTCTGCTGTGGAATGCTTCTGAAGGAAATGAACCGGGCCAAAAAGCGTGTTAAGATGTTCAGTGTGAAGGTTGGAAACTCCACATCAGTGTTTTGATGAAAGCAGTCTGCTCTGGATGTTACACTCAGCTGCAGTTCCAGCATTAATTTCATTTAACTGCTGTTAGGTATTTAAAAGCTTGCATGAAACCACTAAAAGTGAAAACAAAGTATTTTCAGATCAAATATTCATCCGTAAGGATAAGTAAAATGGAAAGTTGAAGGAAAAGATGTATTCTTAGGAATAATTCATGAGTGAAATATTGTGAGGAAGGAAAAGGATGAGGCTGATTTTCTTTGTGAGGACTTACTGCAGATCCAAACCCATTGAATCAATTGGCTGCAATGCCTCCTCAGCATGTAGTCAAATTCTACAGAGTAATGCTAATGACTTAATTATTTGATTCCATTGTGTTGAAACAGATACACGTGTAGAATTTGCTGGACGCTGGCCCTAGAGGGCTGGAGTTTGGCATCTCTGGACCACTGGGTGTGCTATGACCATACAGCATGAGGATGAAGGAAATACAGAGTAAACCTGAAGGTTTTACATGTATACTTACTCCTTCACAGGTGATTCAAATGGCTGAATTGCCTGCCTCTGTAGAGACCTTCTAATGAACCAGTTAATCAGGACTCACAGACATGCAGGACACCAGCGCTTAATAACTATATTTATCAGGATGAGCCTCCTGTGTTGTCCAGTGGAGGTTGACAAGGATGATAAAATTCAGTCCAGACGTTGGACAGTGGTGGTGGTTTTCTCAACGTTGTCAAAGCACTAAGGGACCATGTCTCTCAGTCTTTTCTAGTGGTCATTTTGTCCTGGAAGAAAAAGTGGATGGAGCTAAACTGGGGCTATAAAGTTTTTTCAAAAGAAACAAAAAATTTTAACTAAACTAAAAAAAGAAAAAAAAACATTTGAAACTGAAAATCACCCTTCAATCTGAAGAGTAGGGTTTTTTCAGTTTTAATATCTTATTATTATAATTTTTTTTTCCAGTGTCAAATCTTGTTTTTTTTGTTGTTGTTTAAGCTTAAGATTTTAGGGACCCAATTTAGTTCCATAAAGGTAGACCAAAATGTTCTCCTGGTGGGACTGGGTGTGGGCATTAGAGCCAGTGAGTGCTCACACTAATGCAAAATATAATACTAACACCCAGATTGGGAATGTATGAACCTTACTAAATACATATAAGTATTGCACTGAGGCTTTATGATATTACACACACTGGTATTCTGTTTATAATTACAATTCCAGGAATTGTGGTGTTCTATTAATAACAACACTTTTTGTAGCATCTGTATTGAGTATGAAATTTTGTCATTTGAGAACCATATTTATACAATGTCGTACATAAAAATAGTAATGAGCATGTATCTGTTTCATAACATTTAGCTGAACAGAGAACAGTCAGGTCATCATGGATTTGGTCTAGTTTTCCATCATTAAAATCACTCAGATCCTCTTTCAGAAGAAGAGAAAGAAAAACAAAGTGTAGGATTTTATTGTTGACTTTCACAGAATAAAATGAGAAAAATGAACATTTCCAACAAGAGTATTCCTGATGAAATCAAGTGAAAACAATCATAAACATTAAGATGTACCCATATGTGGGAATATACCTGAAAATAGTGATGCAATTTATCTTGATAGTCATTGAGTGGCAGTGGGGATCGTTAACATCTCCAACATTAAAAACTAAGAAATTGTCCCACAATGTTCCCTTAAAAATATCCTTTTACAAAATTGAATAGACTAAAAACCTTGTATCTCGATGTTTTACTATTGATCACTTTTGCTTCTGTTTCCATCAATAAATATCCAACACAAAAGCATCTAAAAGAGTTGTTGAAGAGTCACAGTTTTGCAAGTATAATGCTATAGCAGTACTTGGGATATGTTCGCAGCACTCTTTACATACATCACTTTAAAGATGTGTACAAAGCCATGTAATAAACAAAAATACTATGACAGTGCTGAAAATTACTACAGTACAGAAGAAAAAAAAGAACTCAATTTAGGCACATTTCTTTATTGAGGGGAAATAAATCCCACATCACGAGATTATTCTTTTCAAAATCATCCAACCATTTTACCCAGTTACTCTGTCACTAAGCGAAACAGTGTATAGACTTTTTACACACAGACAAATATTCAAGTATTTGTTTCTGCTCATTCATTTCAAGCTATGTTTAGAATTAGGATGTTAGATCAGACCAATGAAATAAACATTTTACCACAGAAATGTGGGCTGTAAATATGAAGGCCTTAATCCTGTCGCAAGTTAGATTCCTGGTTGGACGACCTTTGCTGCATGTCTCCCCCCTCTCTAATTACCCACTTTGCTATCTGGCACCTTCTAAATAAAGCCACTAGAGCCAACAAAGCCTTTAAAAACCAGGGGCTTAAGATGTACAGAAGAAACTCTAGAGTATTGTTTCTCAACGGGCATGGGGCGCTGGCTCAAAAGTAAACTTTTCACCTTATATGCACAACAATACTAGTTTTTAGACTTTGAGCTACTTACAAAAATCTGAGATGTGCAACATTAAAACATGCATGGCTGCAAACGTATCGATGGTAGCGTCTTCAGCGTTCTTTTTAGCTTCTTGGCGTAGCTCTGCGTTCCTGCTTCACTGTACAATCAGTTCAGTGTTCAGCACTGAACACTGAACATGTTCAGCGGCCTTGCTGTGATTCACTTGTTTGGTCAAGGGTGTCTGGTTTTTAAATATTTTATGTTCAATTGATGGTTTTTATGTTTTGGCAGTTCTGTAGTCATGTCAAAGAAGCAACTTATATTGAAAAATATTTTAATGTTCGTCTGGATGCTTCATGGAATATTGCTCTTATAAACCTGTATTGCCAAAATGACAATAACCTCACTGTGTATCCCTCAGAAAAATGAACCCATTTAAATTAAATTAAGATACCATGAGTTATAACATGATAAAGAGTGTTCATTTACAAATTTACTATTGGTGCTGTCAGTGAAGAGCTGTTCTCTTTGTAAGTTTCCTCATTCAGAATATTGTGATTCATATACATTAGGCATGCACCGATTGCAGTTTTCTGGCCAATCACTGATTCCCGATCTTTAAAAAGCCTGACCTGTCGATTTCGATTTTGACCAATATCAGTTTTTTGTCTGAAATGTTGCTAAATATATTAAGAAAGTTGCTGAGTTTTCAACAGTGACAACTTCAAAGAAAGTTGCTGAGTTTTCACCATGAACTGGTGGGGGGTCGGTCAGTCAAACCTCTCACTGGCGAGCTGAAGAGCACAGTTTTTTAGATTTTTAGACCTTTGCTGAGGTAAATAAGATCAGTGGATAATATCAGCTTCACATGTAAGTATCGGCCAATCACCGAGATCTGAAATTAAGGAAATGGGCTGGCTGATGTATGTGTGCACCCCAATTTAATTTTCCTCTGGGATCAATAAGGTATTTTTGAACTGAAAGTGATATAAATATATTATTTTTCAATCTCAGAAATTCATTCTTATTTGCCCAGTTAGGCCCATATTTGCACCAGTAAGGGTATTACAATACAACAGAAGAACTGCCTGAGCAGTCCAGTAGGATAGCTTGAACTGGTAGTGACAACCATTTGGTTTAATTTAGTAATGATGATGCTCCATCAGAGCAGAGCTTTAAAAAGGATCTCAGCCTTGGATTGCTGCCTACTAACCAAACGCTGCTGGTATTTAACTGCAAATACTGGGGGAGACATTTTCTTTTTACGCCTTTCTCTTTTGGATATCAGGGTTTAAGAAGGCCAATGATGGTGAGAAACTGAATTAAATGTGAAATGTTTATTAATTTAGGGTAAGGATGATTATGTGAAAAGTAAGCGATTCTCCAACAACTACACCAGAAAGTTCTGAAATAATCCATGTGACAACACAAGAATCACTGGTAATAATTTATGTTGTCATCAATTATAGCTGCTAGGTATGGGGTAGATAGCCTTGAGAAAAAATGCTGTGATATGATGAAACTCCACATTTTTGGCAACAATTTTGAATTCAGTGTTGAAGTAAGATAAATGTGGATTTTGACACCACACATAGGCAATTACAGACTGGGAAAAAGTATGCTTTGGGATTGTTTTCTTGCTAAGAGACAGACTCTTTTCAGGAGTTGGTGCTTGTGTGTGCGTGCATCCATCTGTGTGCGTCCGTCTGTATGTGCATCCATGTAGTGTGAATGGTCCTCAAAGAGAACCAGAAATATGGCTCACTGATTTGATTTTACTGCATAATAATGACACAAAAAGAATTTCTAAGGTAACAACAGACTATCTTATGTTGAAGTACAGTAAGGTAAAGGAGTGAATTGGCCACAAACCAATTCTTAATACAGAAACCTTTCAGCTATAAGTTGAAGCTAATTGTATAAATATATAATAAAATGTTTACCTTTTTCTCAAAGTCAGAGGTTAAAAAGGGCTAATATTTTCCCGTTTGTGGTCAATATGACAATTTTTGTTCTGTTTACTTTAAAGTCAGAAGTTACACACATTTACATTGTATTTAGTAGAATTGGCTTTTGAATATGACATGGGTGAATTGCTTATTGCAAGAACTGTCTGAAAAGTTCCCTAGTTTGTTCCATAGATGATGTTCAACAATTCCTCGAATTTATTGGGGCTACAAGTAGATTTTGGTTGACGGATGTGGAAAATCAAGTTAGAGAATGTGGCTTCAACAATTCTGGAACTGGAGCAAGAAGGACTCTGAAATTTAAAGTCAGGTTTTTAAAATGAACTCCAAAATAACCAGGTTCACAGTATTAAACCAGATGTGATGTGGATTTTTCTGCTTCTTGTTTTTTGACCATCTAAAAGTAATGGAAGTCTTTTTTCTTTGTTGATACATGTGAAAGGTCTAGACTAGGGCACATAGAAACAAGACAAGCCATCTCACCAACATTTGACAGAAATGTGGTGAGATGCACTGATACAAGGGCAGATACACCCATGATAGATTCAAAAATGGTGATGAACTAGAGCTGGGTAGGAAGTAGCCTGTGGTTTGATCTACTAACACTCGGAGCACTTCAGGCATTTTCAGGAGTGAATCAGTGTTACATAGGAACCACAGAAGTAACCAGGAAGACAAAGAGTGACATGAAGTGAATAGAACAGGTGGGAGGCTCTTCAATAAAGCCAAACTTGTCGTTACCTTCCCACTACATGATAACACTTTTCGTTAGAAAATATTTTTTCAAATGATTAAATTTGTTTTGGACAAGTTGTTATAGGTAACCTTTACTGAGATATTGCAAAAGCTTAAATTTCTTACATTTGACTTGAAAGCCAAGCTGTAGAGTTCACTACATTGGTTGATTAGAGGGCCCATGTTTCCTGGGCCAATAATCATCTGTGATAATTGGACAGAACAGTTGCAGAAATAAGCAGTACCTTGGCATATGCCACACTTTATTTTAACTTGGGCAACTGGCTTCAGCTGGGCACCAAACCTCTTCCACAATCTGATGCAGCTTGCCATGACAAGGATCTATGTGTCCTGTTAATATTATGCAGCTTCTAGCTCTCCAAGATCTATATGTGATTCTTGTGAATCCAGGCAGTGCAGAAGTTTGTGTGTCTGGTTAGTCAGTCATCATTACCCAAATGAGCCACCCTCTGTGGGCCAGTTCAGTTGGAATGCAGATTTCCTGTCATACAGGGCTATTTTTGAAACAGGAAGATATTTCTCTTTTTATCTGTTTTTTTTTTTTTTACAGTAGGCTATGGCATGATGCCAAGAATTCCTTCTGAAACAATCAAAACTCTGCAAAGAAAAAAGTTTATGGATGTCGACATAACAAGACTCACATTACATTAAACTAAAGATAAGCATTAGTGTTCCAAAATACTTTTTACATAGTTCACTACATTCTGCATGGTCTACATTCTTGTTATTTGATCATCATTATTAAACACACGGTGTCTGGATCTGAGCCACATGCCCTCTAATTGACTCTGGACTGCTCTCACTCACTCAATAACAACACTCAGATGTACGTCATCTTGAGTTATTCGTATTCTAAAGAAATCCCACCTCAGGAGCAGCTCAGGCCACTCTGACGTCTTTGTGGAAAATCTTGCAGCGGAGAGCATGCCATGTGTTCCAAGTGGGAGATCAAGTCTAGTCTGTGAAGAAGGGCCTGAGGGTCCAAAAGCAGTTCCAAAGGGCCAGAGCAGCAGGTTCGGCCCCTATCCACCAAAACAGCCTCACCCTACGGTGACTTCATTATTTCTATTTATGTTGCTGTCACTGTGGAACAGTTCCTCCCTGTTAATTAAGACTCTTTATGCTTCCTCTCCCGTGATGAGCTCCCTTGTGTCAGTTTTCCTCTTTTTCTGCATAGAGAACAAGCACATACGTTTATTTTAATCAATTCACTAGGGGACAAATTTTGCTCCTGGCGCTGAAGATGCTACAGTATGTTCTAGAAGGTTAGAGGGAAGTTAAACAGCCTGAGGCTTCACCACGATAAGGGAACGTAACAAAAGCAGAACCATGCTGGGAGAGGAAACTCTGGAGTGATCCCTGTTTGTCAGTCAGCCGAACGTCTCAATTGACAGTCTCATATTTTTTGTCAACCCAAGCAAATAGCAGGGAACTTATTCTATTTTCCTCATAAGGTTTAGCTTAAAGCTGTTTTATTTGTTTTTACTTTTATTTCACTTTGAAAAATTATTCACATTCTTTGAACTTTTCAAATTTTTGGGACTGTTGAACACAAACTTTGACATATTTCTTTGGAGTTTGATGGAACAAAGCAACATAAAGTAGCTCATACTACTGAAGTGGAAGGAATTTTCTGTAAAACAAGTGATCGAATCAAATCAAATCAAATTTTATGTGTATAGCACATTTCAGCAGCATAGAATCAACAATCAAAACACAACATTAAATTTGTAATTTATTTATGCAGTCTTTATCGATGCAAAAGATATCACTCTTAAATGTGATGACAAAATGATGACACTTGGAGGAGGGAGTCAACATACTCCAGGAAAAGAGATATGTGGCCAGTAACTCATTAACGCATAATATTGTGTTATTACATATGTATGTAAACAGAGAAGTAATAACAGAGCATACACCTTAATTTGGCCAGATCTTGATGGAATCTTGCAGGATAAATATTTACACTTGTTCATACTTGATCATTTTAGGCCGACCCATAAGCTCCCTTTTTTTCTAAAATCTTGGAAGAAAATTAAATCCTGTCAATTGAAATCATTCTTACATGGAAACACCATATTTGAGGTGTTCTAGTTTTAAGAACTGTCACAGTACCAAGTCAGCACTATTAAGGGTTTTAAATGATTTATTTGTAGCAACAGTTTTTTCTTTTATGACTGGGGCTCACACACTTGACAACTGAACCTGCTGAGGGCTCACACACTACAGCATTTAAGAAACCAACCAAAGCCAACTGAAGAGATCAAACCTGCAAGAGTGGCAGTCTGAGGGATGATAACCAAAGATATTCACAGAATTCTGTTCCAGTCCTTTATGAAATGAAAGTAATCTACCGGTAATTTCAAATACGTTTATCCAAGATATAATGTTCCATAGCAGAGTTCCAGTGAATAAAAAAAGACACCTGACCTTAGACTCCCTGTGTGCGAAGATACTGACCACACTATGTCACCGGCTTCCAACCATTTCACCAAAGATACTCTTTAACCTGTGTTCACTATCACTGTTACTGGTGTATAAATAAACAAGCAATGCTATAGTAAATAAACGAACAATGCTTAGCCTGTTAGAGTTGCAAGTAAAGCCTGGTTAAAGCTTATAATACAATGGGGAAACACTGTGGCTGTATTCTAAAAAATATTGCCAAAACAAAATGACAAAAAAATGATTTTTTTTCATTCATGCATTCATTCATCCATCCTGCCTATTAAAGTGTTATTTAGTCTTGTATTTTGCCTTTCACTGACTTGGTCCAGAATGGAGTCATACAGTCAAAGCATCTTCTGATGAGGAAAGTCGGTTCACTATTCTAGACCTGGCAGGACCTCACCGTGACCCAGGTGATCCACAGGCACACATTAATGGACATGCCTTCTCTTGTTAACATAATGTGCCAGAGTGATGGCTAGGAGAAGTAAGACATGTGACTGGCATAGTGTGTCTGTGTAGTCACCACCAAGACATGAACTGGTGTCAGACCTTGTGGCTACTGACACCATGACCACAACAAGATATCAGAATGTCTCTCCACCACATTCCCCTCATTAGCACCAAATACATACATGATTTATCCTCTGCAGTAATAACGCTGATTATGATACAGCACCACTTGTCATTAGTCAATGCATCCCACTCACAGCTTGAAATGCGGCAGTCTTTGCTCAGGTATTAAAGGTAGGCTGGATAATAAATTTGTTTGATTTATGCCAGGCATTGCGGGAAAATGCAAAATGCGGTCATAGGTAACACATGATTGTGTAAAGATACTAAAGAAGCATTGTCAACATAAGCTCCGTCTTAGTGGACAGCAAGGTACCAGCAAGCATCTCTCAATCAAGTGGTTATCCCAATGAATGTTTGTTGTCTTTAGTTACTGTTTTATTATTTCACAGGAAATTGCTTTGACATTTTTATAGTAGGTGATTATTGACTATCGTGCTGTGGATGTGCTGGGTTGTAGATGGGAGCTTGGAACAAATGATTTTCTTGCCTTACCCTCACAGTGTTGTTCTGCGCTACTGAGGGTAAGTCAAGGGAAAGTTCTCTGCTCCGATATATATTTGTTTTCTGTGTGGAAGTAGTCGTTCATGTCGAGGTCTCTGACACATGTTGTTCCTTATGGTTTGTTTGTGTGTTGTGTAGCAGTTTTAAGCAGTTTTAACTGGTATTGTGGGTTTTATGGATAGTTTCATTGTCTTACTTTTTGGCGCGAACATGTCCCCAGTCTGTGCCGGTCCAGCGCAGGTTGTTTTAACACTGTTTTTTGTTTTCATGTTTCGGACTGGAGTGCAGGGAGAGAGGTGAAGAGCAGATTAATTTGTTTTAATCTCCTCCCCAGGTACATGTTTTTATTTTAAGTGCTGTTTGTTTATTTAGCTTTGTCCCAGTGTATTATATGTCATTGTGGCCACCAGATGGCGATTTCCTCTACTTGTTTATTATGTTGTAATTTTTGTAAGGATATTTATTTATTTATTTTTTTGTTTAGGGTTGACTTTGGAAGGGAATGTTTGACAGCATTGTTCTGTGCTACCAATGGATTGGAAAGCAGGGAGAGAGGTGAAGAGAAGAATAATTTGTTTTAGTCTCCTCCCTAAAATAAATGGTCCATTTGTGCAGTCTGGCTGGATGATTTCGATGAGTGCATTAATATGATCTGTTATGCATGTATGAGAAAACACTCTAGTGTGGCTGACATAAAACAATTCTCCCTCTTGCCAATTTTAATTTTGTTATAATTTCGACCTGAATTAGTGTCAGCGTTGCTTCAAGACATTTGAATACAGCCTAAGATAAGTATGGGAATCTTTTAATTCAAGCCTGATAAAGCTGATATGAACTTAAATGTAATGTGAAATTAAGTCTTAAATTCTGGATGAGAAACTGGACCTTTAGTTTTAAAGAACCAGTTTGTCTGGGACAGTTACTTATTCAGGTTGAATTTTTTAGCTTTTGTTGTTCTTCATAAATGAAATCAGAATTTGAAAACTACAGGTTATGTTTATGAAAAGCAAAAAATTAAGCATTGAAAACATAGACTTTCTAAGAACTGCATGTGTTTTGCGGATTCAGTTTTGTTAAACAAGACTACATAATGGTCTTCATGATCAAATTTAGCAGCCCTGAATCAGATGAGGATCTTGCCAAAAATCACTGAATAAAAAACATTGGTGTGACTCATCCTTCAAAACCCCAGTAACATGTTCCAACAATCCTACTCATAATGGCTAATTCTGTCAGAATAGACTTTTGGAATAATGCTGCTTATTGATGACAGGCAAACCCTTCATTTTGCAAACATCAGGTGTTTATCAGATATAGTGGCCAAAAGGTTGCTCAAATTTCCTGTAAGCTGTGCAGCTCTAGTCCTGTCAGGAGCACCATTACCACTGTGTTAGAAGGATAAAGGAAATTAGCAGCATAAAATCACTCTTTGGTGCTCATGCACCATTTTAATCCTTGTTAGATCCTCATTTACCTGAATCGTTAACATGCAGGCAAATTAATGTTTAAATATTCCCCTCAAGAAGGAGAATAGGTTTCACACATTTATTCACCGCTGCATTAAAAAGAGATTTTTAAATAAGACTTTGTTAAGATAATGAAGGATAATATGGACTCCCTGCTAAAACAACCCCCCCTTCCTAACTATGAATATATGCAAAGACCGTACAGTTAATGAACTCTGAAGGATATTGCAAATATTATAGAGGATTTTAGGTTAAAGCATTGTTTAAAACTGGGGCACTGCTATTTTCAAAAAATGTACTTAAGTTGTACAGCATTATTAGAAATCAAATAGTTAAATATAGTTTCCCATGCAACCTGGTGCACACTACACATGTTCCCATTCAGATGAAACTACATTCAGCTGTGTTTTGTAAAGATATTCCTTTCAAAATGACCTGTGGTGAAAAAGAATTATCATATTAACACTGTTCCGGATTTAACAGACAAAACAAGCAAGTAAGTTGTTAGTGAAAAAATAATTTTAATAGCACAACACATGATCAGTGGGTGTTACAGTTATCAGCAACAAGACCTACAACTGAGAGTAAAAACAAACTCAAATCAAAACTTTATCCTGCATAAAAATTTTTTTTCAAGTAAAGTTGGAACCAGATTTTTACATATAAATAGAGCTAGCTATTTTACTTTCTGACATTACATGACCTTAACTTTTTAGCTTCTAGATTAGGGTTATCACATGTCACATAAAGACAGTTACAGCATCGGCCTTCTACCACCTGGAGAACATTTCCAGGATTAGAGGACTACTGTCTCCACAAGATATACTTAACAAAAATATAAACACATCATGTTAAATATTGTTGCCATGTGGAGTTAACAACTGTAAATGAGCATTTGCTGACATTTTGTTGTAAAAGTAATATTTCTCTTGATTTGTGTATAGTTTTTAATCCAATTTCCTGTCACTGAGCATTACTCACTGAGTTGTTTTCTTTTATCCAGTGCATGGGTGGGACAAGTCCAGTGGGTGATCAGACAAAATGAGCAACAACTGGACAATCCTCGGTCTGGAGACTATAAAAGGCCACCTCAAAATGTCAGATTTTGTCACAATTCATAATGCTTCATTTGTCTCAAGTTATGCATGAGCATGACATTAGCATGTTGGATGCAGGGAGGTCCACCAGGGCAGTAACTGCATGGCTCAATGTCCCTTATCGGACCATAGACCTTTTAAGAGTTTGTTTCCAACAGACTGGCATTACTGCAAATTGACCTCATCCTCGTCGGCCACAGTGACCACTCTAGCACAGAATTGCCACATCCAGCTCATCCAGGATCAGCTAAGACCAGCAACACACACAGCTGATGAGCTGATTGTTCTGCACAACAGACGCATCACACCTCAGGCTGTCCGTAACCGCCTATGAGAAGTCAACTTGCATGCTCAGCAAATTCCTCAACCTGACCCCTATCATGTTCAAAGGACTGTCAATCCGTTAAAATGGCCATACCAAGATGTTATCAATGCCGATATGAAGACCAGTAATTACTGAAAATACATTTTGAGTTTCTCTATATATTGCGTAACCCAAATGTTCATAAAACTCTTACATATATTTGACATGAGGGGTTTATATTTTTGTTCAGTGTAGAAAAACTCGTGTTTATCGTTAGTCGCATTGATTACTGCAACAGTGTCTTCACAGGTCTACCTAAAAAATCAATCTTCCAACTGCAGGTGATCCAGGACGCTGTTGCTGGTGTTCTCTTAACTAAACTAAAGCCAGGAAGAAAGAGCACATCAACCCAGTTCTAAAGTCCTTCCACTTGCTCCCTGAAGATCAAAGAATAGACTTTAAAATACTGTTGTTACTTTATAAATCAATGAACAGCAAAGTACCAGAACCCATTGTGGTGCTAAGCCTCCTTATTCTGGTCTCCCTAGGTAGAACTGTGCCACTATTATTATCATTACTAAGAATAATATTGCTAATGTTGTTATTAACATTATTAATGTTATTTTTGTTAGCAGTAGTAGTGTATCAGTATTATTGCTGTCATTATGAAGAACAATCTCAAATCAATGTAAACTTAACTTGTCTAAGACACTGAACAGATATTGGAAATGAATTGCAATCACTAATTTAATTAGTGCTTTAAAGCATAATCATTATAATTAGAAAGCATCATTTTTCCAAATACATCATGTGGCTTGTTTGGCTCAGCTCCAGAACCCTTACATCTCAGAGTAATGTCAGCAGCTTCTGGTATCTCATTAGTTCCCTTCTGCTCGGTTGCTGACAGTTAGCTGTTACCTTTGAGCTTTAGTCGACTGTGAGGTGGAATCTGTCAAAAGGTCTTAGTGTGAGTCCAAATCAGGCCAGCCAGGCTGGGTCAGGGGCTGCACACAAACTGGCTTATATCACTGCCAGCCTTCCCTCATGTGAAGGTAAAAACATTGACTTACTACAGGAAATCTGAAGGCTGCTCAGATCTGATTTAAATGTTTGCCTTTATTTGGTTGCTGAACCACTTGGCTGGGATGAGTGCAGAGTAAATGACAGAAAGTCTCTCTCATGAAGTCAGTTACAAAGGGCAACAGCTCCAGGTCACACCACTAATGTGTAAACAGGTTGCCTCATCTTGTCTTTGCATATTAATTTTAATACATTTTCAGACAATATGAGAAATGTCAACGAGTTCTTTACATTTCACCAAAATTTAAAAAGATCTATCATCTCATAATAAAATATTCCATATTACTCTTTCAAGTAGTTAATCTTTCAGTGTACTTGATGAACACTGAAAGATGAGATGAGCTTGCTAATGTCTTCTCAAAGGGAAACGTTCAGAGTTGGTTTCTGCAGTTTCAATATTAAAGGTATTTATTATCAAAGTAAATAGCCAGAAGTGCATTTTCTTTTCAGAAAATATACAATTATTTGATAAAACACAAAGATTCAAAAGGATTTCACTAAAACATGTTTCTTAGAAAAATTTTATGTGAAGAAATAAATAATGGAGCAAGCAATGCAAATTTGCTAAAGTTACAAATATCTCAGCATTGACAAACCACAGCTCAGACAGAGGCAGTGGGATAGTTACCTTTATTTTTTCAGATCATCATTATGAATCTGAGGAGCCATGACGGATGCCAATGTGAAGAAAAAGGCTGAAAAAAGTGGCAATCATATTAATCATATTCAGAACTTGAATTTGATTTAAATTGTTTTAAGTTCATCACTTGATTAATTTCTGTACATCTTTGAACTTGTAAATGCTGCTCAATTATGTCACATGTTCCTCATGTCATGCCCCAGGCATAGAGCTGGGATATGAAACTACAAAACCACAGTTGTGGGGGATGACTCAGGAGTTTATATAGCCAATAATAATCTTTAATAAATTAGTATGTAATGTTTCTGAGGATCTTTGCTCAGACAGATGTTTGCTGATAGGCTAGGCTAACTTTAGTTTGCTTCCTCTCTGTTTTCATATGACTCACTGATATTTCATTGCACAATGTATTTCTTTGCTTACATTTAAGTTATGGTTAAATTATGGATTCTAATTTCATATATGGGTCAACTGGTCCAAACAAAAAAAATAAAAAAACACAATCAATGGAAAATTGGCATAATTTTCCAATTTATGCCATATATATATATATATATATATATATATATATATATATATATATATATATATATATATATATATATATATATATATATATATATTTTTTTTTTTTTTTTCCTGTAGTAGTGTGGTTTTTGGCAGTTTTATTATTATTGATTTTATAATATGTGATCTGTAGTAATAAACTGGTAAGGATTTGTAAAGTACATGAAAACATAAACTAATCTTTACAGCTACAGAAGGAAAGTAGTTTAACATACAATAATAACAGCCAGTAATGAAATGTGGGAATAAATTCTCAAATCCAGTAGCGGCACCATAATTAAATATAATAACAGACTTATTTTTAAAGCAGTGTAGATTTGACAATGCAGATTTCTATTTTTTGTTTTGTTTTGTTTAAATTCAAGTTTTGTGGTCAAATATAAATTCATCATCAATAGCCTGACATGATTTCCAATAAATGTTTCCACATCTGTTCCATGAAGGTAATTATTAGAGAAAAAAGAACAAAGTTGTTGCTTACTGAGCAACTTCATCTCTAAGTTTAGGATGTGATAACAACTCACACATCAATTCTATTTTAGCAGAAGAACTCAAGCTACTTCTTACTGTCACTGTCCCGCACATGTGATGTCCTTCCCCTTATTCAGGAACACCTCTCTGTGTTTCCTCCTATTCTGACAGAGAGCTGCAGAAACGCACCAACACCTCCTGCAGTGTTGCCCTTGTGGTGCCACAGAGCAGTGTGGACCGATGTGACACAGTCTGTCACTTTCTGTCTGAGATACCATCGCACTTGTAAATAGAGCCCAGATTGCTGCACAGATTTGTGTTGTGTGGCTCTCTTAGACAATGCTACAGCTGAAGAACACAATTAACAAATTATTTAAAAAATGCTGTGAAGAAAGGATGATGAAAATGTTTTCAGGACTGGCATCCTTTAAAAACATATAGTGCCTATTCTGACAGGCTTATGCTACATCTTATAAAAACCTTGCAGTTGTCAACTCCAAAGCTTTTTCCTGAATATTTTAAGGAGGGAGGCTATATATTTACCTTTGGTTCACCCTTGACCTGTGACAGCTTTATGTCTTCCAAGCAGACATGTTTAATCTTAAAGGTATAGCTGAGCATAGCACAGTTTTTAATCTTACTATGATTGTGGAAAAAATTCCAGCCTGGGTGCAAGTGAAAACTTTCTTATTTTAGCCTCATGCATTCTGATTCTTACATTTTAATGCATTTCAGATAATCTATTTTTAAATAGGTGAGGAAAATAAATAATTCAGACCAGACCAGAACTACACATATTGTTCCCCATTCCTTCTCTGTGCTTTTTTAATTTCAGAACAATGACAAAAAAAAATTGCTGTGCAGCAGTGACATGCCAGTAGGCAACTACAATTCTGCTAATTGGACTGCCAAGTAGAAAAACACTCTGAATTACAATTTAACATCCTGTTGGCAGCCTTTGACATAACTGGGGCAAACAGAATAAAGAATTAATGACATGTGCCAACATAAGGCTATTTTCTTAGCCTCTGCATCCATGAACAGGCTGCTGAGAGTTTACATGGAGGACAAAAAGAGGCAGCATAATAATTGTGTTGACAGCAGACACTTCCCACACCTTGTTGGAAAAAGTGAGAGGATGTTATCTGACACTGCCCTACCCTGCTGTCAATACTGCAGGGGGCCCTAAGAGCACAAAAACAAATGCAATATCATGCAACACAAGACCAAGTGTAATTTTTGGCGTATTCTTCTTGGAGACCATGGAATCAGCCAGCACGCCATACCACAATTGACAGATTAACACTCACAATTCCACTCTGCTTGCAATAGGTTAGCAAATGTATTCAGAGAAAATAAAAATATAGAGTTTTTATCTGCATAACAACAGCAAATCTATGGAGACTTGGATTTTCTGTTGCTTGTATGTTACTTTTACTCTTCTTGTGTGTTGTGTTTTCCTGTTTATTGGTTTATTGATTCCACCGTAGTCTTCGTGATGGTACCGGCTCTGCCTCAGTCTCTGATAATGTTCAGTACGTATTTAGTCTTTCGTTTCCTTATCCTGAGTTGTGAGTTCCTTGTCAATGTTTACTGCCATTTGAGTTACCAGAGCTATCTGTTCTCAAACCTGTTTGTTCAAGATCCCATTATTAAAAATGCTGAGTTTCCTCACCTCTACCAGTTGTCTGAGAGGTGACATTCTTCTCAACTAGCAAAATCATGAGAAAATCCAGAATCAATGCTGTCTGATCCAAACAAATACAAAAAGTGACACAGTCTTACCAACTCAATAATAAAGCTTAGAAGAATGCACTATACATTAATGCATTCTTCATTATACATTAAATTCCTTTATCTAGTCCAGAGGACTCCAAAGCACACGCATTCACACACCCAGGCAACCAAGTTGGGTGAAGTGTCTTGTCCAAGGACTGAGAGAAGAAGCTACAGGGGCAACAGCGGCTGCAGGTATGTTAGGCTGGTGTTTACAAGTGCCACATCACATAACCTCACTCTCAATATCCTGGTCCATGGCTGACTAGCAGGCCTCTAGAGGACACTTTTATCTTTATGAAACCTTGTGCTGGGTCAGAAAGACTGTTGTTGAAAACTGGACGTGTGGATAAAGCATCAACATTCCCTTGCTGATGTTTAGAGATGGTTTGTACTGAATTGCAAACGTAGCTAAAATCAAACACCAACTTTGCTTCCTAGAAGCTGCTACAGGTGATGCTCCTATTTAGGGAACTAACATGAGGTTTGTGATCCATTAAGGTGAACTTCTGACCATATAAATGCCTGTGGAATTTCATTATACCAACTTCAAAGCCGACAACTACCTTTTCTATCTGAGAAAAATGCTTCTCATCTCAGATTGAGAACTACATGATTTGCTGTTTTTCCAACATGCACGGCATTTTACATTCTTAAAGCAGCAATTATCCAGTATCTTTTCCCTCCAGCACAATTATAATATGACTTTCAGGTCCTTCTACATTTGGTGCATCATGCCTTGAAAGACCTCTGTGACAATTGATATACACTCTGGTAACTTCACATGCCACCCTCTCTTCACAGGCTCCTGCAAACGTTAAATCTTTCGCTTGTGTTGCTTTTAGGATACTTTTTTTTGTAATTGTTTTTTTTTTTACATTTAGAAAGACAGATTTCCATCACATTAGTTAATTACAGCTTTACCCTTTCAACCCTTTGAACAATAATGGGGATTGCACCACTTCGAGCAATAAAAAACAAGAACATGAAAGAGCAGGGCACATAATTCACAAGAACAATCTAGTGAAGTCAGATCTAATCGGTTTTACACGCTCAGTCCATTTGGTCCAGATCTTATAAAATTTTCCTTTTTCTACTTGGAGGGAAAAAGAAATCTTTTCCATACCATAAATCTGGTAAACAATTCCAATCCATTCATCGATAGTGCGTGGATCTGGTTTTAGTCATTTCCTTGCGATGGCTTTCTTACTGGCTGCCAGTAGTATAGCCAGCAGTTTTTTGTCTTCATTGGTCCATGTGTCCAAATGTAAGTTGCCTAAGTACAACGTTTCACATTTGAATGGAATGTTTACATTGAATATATTTTCAATATGCTTGTGGAACTCTTCCCAATATGGTTTTATTACTTGGCAGTCCTAAATACATGGAAGTGGTTGGCTCCCTTAGACCCACAAAGACTCCAGCAATTGTCCCTGTTGCTTTGATATTGTCTCTGAATGGGTGTAACAAAAAAAATCATGCAATGTTTTTCCAGCAAAAAGTCTGCCATGTGCTTGATCCAGTTGAGACCCACTGCAGTAGACATTCCCAGCCTTCATGTGAGATTATTACCTTCATTTCCTTTTCCCATTTCCTCTTTATGTATCCTGTATTCTGATGTTTAGATAGTTGTATGGAATTATATAACTTAGAGATAATTTTGCTGTCTGATCTGGACTTAATTAGTGATAGAAATACCTCCATGAAACTTGAATCACTTTTTCTCAACACCACTTTAAAATGTCTATTACTCACCTGATCCTTCTGTAAGGTTTCAAAACTCTGAAATATCCCTTTGTGGACAAATGAATAATAGATACGTAATCCTTTTGAAATCCATAATTTGAATCTTTTATCAATTCTATTTGGTGCAAAATCAGAATCATTGGCACACCACCTCATAATTTTAGATGTATCTCCTATTCTGCAAATGTTAGTCTATTCCAGCCAGGACTTGAGAAAGCTGACAGTATGGAGTCTTCTAGGATCTGCTGTTCTTCCTGTAATTTATAATCACTAAGTAGGGCTGTTATTGGGATTCCTTTTATTGTTGTGCCTTTTATTTCCTTCCATGCTGCTGTGTATGATGGTGAACACAGGTAGACTAAAGGTCTCAGCTGGGCTGCATGGTAGTATTCCTGTAAACAGGAAAGACCCATCCCACGCTTTTCTTTTTTTAATTGCAGAGTTCTAAACTTAATTCTGGCCTTTTACGCCTGCCACAAATACCTCGCTATTAATCTATCCCATCCTAAGAACTGTTTAGGAGGGATTCTGACTGGTAGACATTGAAATAAGTACAGTAACTGTGGAAGAATATTCATCCTGTTGGATTCTAACCGAGAGCTTAAATTTAAAAAGAGAATAACATTCCATCTATCCATCCTTCCATCCATCCATCCATCCATTTTCTGTTCACCCTTGTCCCGTAGAGGGGTCGGGCGGGTTGCTGGTGCCTATCTCCAGCTATGTTCCAGATGAGAGGCGGGGTACACCCTGGACAGGTCGCCAGTCTGTCTCAGGACACACGACCATTCACACACACACTAACACCTAGGGAGAATTTAGAGAGACCGATTAACCTGACAGTCATGCTTTTTGGACTGTGGGAGGAAGCCGGAGAACCCGGAGAGAACCCACCATGCACAGGGGGAACATGCAAACTCCATGCAGAAAGACCCCGGGCCAGGAATGGTACCCAGGACCTTCTTGCTGCAAGGCAACAGCTCTACCAACTGCGCCACTGTGCAGCCCACATTCCATCTATGTAAATCTGATTTTATTTTCAAATTTAGTGGGCCATAATTTATATCAAACAGTTTTTAGAAGTTCCTCGGTAGTGAAACACTCACATATTTGATAGACTCAGCCTCCCAATTTCAGCTATAAACAGTTTTAACTAAAGATGGTGGATCATAGTTAAATGTTAATACTTGAGTTTTATTTAGATTAATTTTGTAACCAGAGATTAAACTAAAGTCTTTGAGCAACTTCATCAGCTTTGGGATTGTCTGTGTGAGCTATCAATATTATCAATAAATCGTCAGCAAACAAGAGGGTTTGTTAGTTTTTGCTCCCCAGATGTCATTGTAACCCCTTTTATATCCGGACTCTGCCTGATCAGTTGACCCATGGGCTCAATAAACAAGGCGAAGAGAAGCAGCGATGCACAACACCCCCATCTCGTTCCTCTTTCCAAATTGAACAAATCGATCAAATCTCCATTCATTTTAATTATAGCCATTAGTTTAGTATCCATTTCTTTCTTTACACCCTTCTTCCCTAAATGGGGTCAGGAGGGTTGCTGGTGCCTATCTCCAGCTGCGTCCCGGGTGAGAGGCGGGGTACACCCTGGACAGGTCGCCAGTCTGTCGCAGGGCAACACAAAGACATACAAGACAAACAACCATGCACACACACACTCACACCTAGGGAGAATTTAGAGAGACCAGTTAACCTGACAGTCATGTTTTTGGACTGTGGGAGGAAGCCGGAGAACCCGGAGAGAACCCACGCATGCACAGGGAGAACATGCAAACTCCATGCAGAAAGATCCCCGGCCGGGAATCGAACCCAGGACCTTCTTGCTGCAAGGCAACAGCTCTACCAACTGCGCCACTGTGCAGCCCTTAGTTTAGTATATAACAATATAAATGTGTCAATTATCGTTGTTTAGATAGTTGTGCTTTCAAAAACCACCCCATTGAATCAAATGCTTTCTCTGCATCTAAACTTAATATCAGTGCCTCTAGTTTTTGCTGAGTGACTTCTCACATAATGTGTAATGTTTTTCTAATGTTGTCTTGGGTCTGTCTTTGCCTGACAAAGCCAGCCTGGTCTTTATGTATTAAAGCTGTTAATATGACTTCTATTCTTTTAGACAATATGAAGGTGAAAAGTTTATAATCATTTTTTAGAAGACTTTTACAGGATGATAACTCCCACATTCCACTTTGTCTTTCCCTTCCTTCAATGTGACTGAAATCACTGCCTCTCGCCATGAGGGGGGAATATTTTTATTTTCTATAACCCAGTTGACTGTTTTCTCTAATGTTGAGATTAGTTGGTCTTGCATAATTTTGTACCATTCTGTAGTGAATCCATCTGTCCCTGGAGATTTTCCCTTTTTAGATCTTTTGATGCTGATTGAATTTCCTCTTTTGTAATTTTGGATATTAATTTCTTAATATCCAAAATTGATCTTTTCCAGAAAGGCATCGATCTGGTTGTAGCTGCTTGTCTGTGATTGGGTGTAGTGTTTTCTAGTATTTTTGAAAGCAGTTTCTGATTTTCTCCGGGTTAGTTTCTATTTCCTTGTTACATTGTTTCTTATTTTATGTATAGTTCGACAGGCTTGTTGTTTTCTTAACCTAAATAATAAAAGTCTCAGGGATTCCACTCTTACCTCATAGTTTTGGTATTTAATAAAAATAAACTTTTTTTGGATTTCCTGGGTAATTATTTCTTCTATTTCTTATTTTAGTATTATAATCTTATGCTTTTAGGATACTTTAATGAATATTTTCACTTTAACCTCACACACAAATGTGTCTCTTGTGGGGTTACCTGAAAATAGGCCTGTCACGATAGCAAATTTTGCTGAGCGATTAATTGTCTCAAAAATGATTGCGATAAACGATAATATGGTTTGAAGACCTTTGTACAATGATTTAATGGAAATGACATAATAATGCATGTGATTTCCTGCCAAAGATAAATACACTTTATTTTCAAAAGAACACTCAACTCTGGAACTGATAAAATAAACAAAACAACCAAAGGCAAATATAAAATGGATTCTCATTCTCCATTAACAAAAATGTACTTGAATAAAAACCCTGAAGTGTAAATAAATACTGCATTCAGCCAAAAGAGTGCAGATTATGAAGTCTGTATACTATACTGCCCTTCAGTAATCACTAGATTTAAGTAGAGCAGATGGACACATCGACTACCTGATGTAATAGTTCACACTACATGTTAGTTCACACCTACATTTTCCCCTTATGACCATCTTAGAACATTGGTGTTCTAAGATTGTCGCTTGTGATTTCGTAACCGATCATCCTGTAGTGTGTGGTGTGTTGTGGCTGCTCTGATCTAAATCAGGGGTTTTCCCCGACTGGGTTAACGCAGCCTGTTGAATGTGACAGGTAGTTGAATGTACAGAGGGGAATTTTCTGATTCCCCTCTGTAATTTTCTGATGGGAAATTACAGAGGGGAATCCCAAACAGCTTACCCATTGCAACCTAAGTCCAACGGACATTGGAGATGATATGTGGAATTATTAATGTTTATAAAACATTTTGTGCAAAGAATATAGAAAGGGGAGGAATTGGAGCGAAATTGCTATGAAGTTGATGAACCCGGGAACTTTTCAGCTGTTCTTTGTTAACGTGACATTATACTCATTTTCATTCAGTCAGGACATTACGCTGACACTAGAGTCACATGCGTCGAAGGTAGATTGTAGTAAGGAATTGATTAATGCCTGGTTTTAAAATTAGTTCACATTAATTGATTTATCGTTTATCGTGACAGGACTACCTGAAAATGTTCCTAACTTGCATGTACTATTCACTGGTTTGTGTTGGGCTAACCTATATAATCCTAATAAGATACATAAAGATTTGTGGTTACCTGACAACAAAGTGAAGTCTGAGCAGTATGAATACTTCTTCAAGGCACTCTATAATACCTCCAATGTTGAATATTATTTTTCTCCTTTTCTACAGTAATAATCCGGCATGCTTGAAATATGTTATTTACCTTCTCGAAGGAATTGGACCTGTGTGCTGAGATTAGCTCAGTAGTGAAGGCATGCGTAGTTTGAGTACTGGCTCCCTGCAAACCCCAGCTTGACATTTCCTCATTCCTAGTCCTCTATAGATTATACAAACAGTTAGTGACCTTTTGAGCCCAGCTCCCTTCGCTCCCTGCTCCCAGAGTTTATGCTAATTTATTCTAATCAACTCTGCAGCTCCACAAGTACTGAACACACGCACAAGTGCTACTGACCTTTTTTCACTAACACTCGACAAAGAAGCAAAGGCATTTTATCTAAAACATTAACCTCGTCCATCAACAGCAAAAAGCTCAGAATCAGTCTCAAACTGTTTAACCAGTCCCAAGAAAAAAACACAATTTATTTTGGGTATATTGAGTTTGAATATCCAAACTGGCAACTCATCTCAACTGGAATGTCAGAGTGTGGACTGACCTCCAAGCCATCTTCATGCCTATACTGCTTCCAGATGCGACCTGTGTCGCTGTAGAGCAGTAGGTAACTGCTGACCCAGTCCGAGCTGTCGTAGCGTCCCTGTGTAGCCACAGCCGTCACCTCCATCTGTTCCCGGAGGTCCACTTGGAGCCAGGGGTCTTGGTCTGTTACCATTGGAGACCAACCTCCTGCTTCTGGAGTAAGAAAGAACACACAGTTAACATTTTATGTTCTGATTGAATTAAGGGAATGTGGGGAAATCAGCATATCAGTGAAACAATTTGAAAATCCCACCTTATATTCAGTTTTTTTTTTTCATTAAAACTGTGGTGTGTATCTTCTATAAACAATGTTTTTTTTTATATCTTTGTTAAAACTGTCACTGTATCTTGACAGTATATTATGAGGCAGAAAAAGCTGAGCCCCTCTGCCTTCTCCCTGTGGCCCTACTCCCATCTGCAGTACTAAAACCGTCTCCACTGTGCATTCTTGCGTATATTAACATGTATTAAAATAGTTAGTTCTAAGAGTGTATAGAGGATCTCTCAAACTATTGCAGATTTTAGCTGTTCGCACGCAACTGTGGTCCCTAACCCTCATAAATAAGGGCTCCACTGTTGTTGATTTAGAATTACCAAAGTTATTTCTATATGCTATATGCAGGAATAATGAGTATGCTGCATGGACGTTATCTAAGGATTTAACATTACCCGTGATAATCAAGGGAGGCAAAAAGTTAAGCATTCTCTTTCAGACTCCTGATCAACTCATCATACAGTTAGATTTTTATTGCATTATTGTCATTTTTACATTATTACATTATTTTTATTGTTGTCCACCAAAACAAACTTAACAGGTGTTCATAACAGGTTAGAAAAATATATATCTTAAAAAAAACAATTTAATTTGGTTTATTTCAATGACAATGGACATGGAAAGGAAAGAGAAAAGAAAGGCAAAGAGGTCTTTTAACACACAGAGAGAAATAGATTAGAGGAGAAAAGAAAATACAAGAAGTACACACAGCACATATACAGTATACCAAGAACAGTTTCACTAAAAGCACACAGTACTAATAACCGCAGCTCAACTCAGTATTTTTCTCTGAACACCTTTGTAAACAAACTTTATTTCAGGCACTTGAGAATCACAAACTTCTGCCTCCTGCCTTTACCTGAACTCTCCAGTTAACGCAGTTACCGGTCACAAAAACTGCTGGACAGAGAATAACTTTGCACATCCAAACAATGAAGAAAACAGTGCTGGTTTGGTTAAGAGACCCCAAAAAACACAAACTCTAGCATAAGATAAAGCAAATGAAATAGCCTGCCGATACAGCAGCAATATCTTAGATTGTTGAGGTGATGTCTCACCCAAAATCTGGGTACAAAAAAAAAAGTGTGCAGGGTTGGTGATGGCAGCCTTCAACAGCAGACAGTGGCAGTTTCAAAAATGAAAACAACCACAACTCCCTCGTTTACTAGACAGGAAGGTCTTTATTTTTTACTACTTAAGAAATAATGATTCAGTTTCCAGTTCAATTTATTTTTATGCACAAATTTAGAACACATATTATTCAAAGGCACCTTACAAAAAAATAGTAAATTCAGTCCAGTCACACAAACATTCCATGTCATGTAGAATCGGTTTCCCTCTTACAGAGGGCAGCCTAGCATGACCTCCTTTTATGTCAAAGGAAACGCTTCCTCAGTGTTTGAAGGAATTCCATGAGCTCTTATAATGTCTGTCACTGAGACACCTTTCTGCCATTTTACTCAGTTAATAAAATGACTGATTAACTGCGCCCAAAGGGATGCTAAATAAAGAAAGGTTTTATGAACCATGGAGCATTTCCCTGTTGTAGAACAATATTTAACAGAGTTTGTCACTTTTGGCAACTTCCATGAAATCATTTGATGTGACGCTCACAGAAGCTGTTCTGGGCCCCTCAACTAAATCCTACATAGAGCAGTAAGATTTCCATCTGGAGTCGTGATGTGAGGAAAACAAAGAGGATGTTTCACTTTGATGAAGCCGTATGTATGATTGCTTTTCATATACTAATGGATTTGCAAAAGAAAATGAACAGATGATTCTTTATGTCATTTTCTGAATATTCAAAATCACACATCTGCCTTTCATGAATGAGGCCCAGATGGATCAACAAATTCAGAAACTACAATGAAACGACAAAAGACACAACACAATGGCATAAAGCCACAAGACTGCTGCTAAAACCTCTGCAAGTAAATGTACTATAACTTCCACTTATTATAAATTCTGTTTTAGGAAAACTTCTGTCATAGCTTTTTGCTGTTGTGTTGTAGCTTTTGTGTTTCGTTGACCTTATCTGGACTACCATAAATAAGAGTGGAATTTGGCATAATTTATAATTATGTTTTGCCTTTCAACCACTGACTGCCACATGTAGAGCACTGTCCAAAGATAAAACCTTCAATAACCTTCAGAACTACTGATCAAAGGCTGCACAGTTGCGCAGTTGGTAGAGCTGTTGCCTTGCAGCAAGAAGGTCCTGGGTTCGATTCCCGGCCCGGGGTCTTTCTGCATGGAGTTTGCATGTTCTCCCTGTGCATGGTGGGTTCTCTCCGGGTTCTCCGGCTTCCTCCCACAGTCCAAAAACATGACTGTCAGGTTAATTGGTCTCTCTAAATTCTTCCTAGGAGTGAGTGTGTGTGTGAATGGTTGTGTGTCCTGTCTGTTTTCTGTGTTGCCGTGCGACAGACTGGCGACCTGTCCAGGGTAACCCCGCCTCTCGCCCAGAACGTTAGCTGGGGATGCAGCAGCAACCCTCCCGACCCCATTAGGGACAAAAGGTGAATAGAACTACTGATCAAAACCTAAATGAAATTACCGTCATGTCTACTTCTGGTTATAATGACAAATGTTTGAATTATATTGGAATTGGAATGGATATTAAAATTCTGATATTTTGAGATGGCTTAGTTTGATATATGAAAGCTATATTTTAACAGATAGCAAGGTATTACTGCTTAAATTGATTAATCAATTCAATCTTGATGTATAGATTACTAAATTACCTGACAAGTATTTTAATAATCAATGATTCACTAACTGGAGTATGAAGACTTAAAAAGGACATTCTGTTGAAAGAACAGAGTCAGGGCAGTAATTAAAACTAAAACAGTACACAAACATATACATTTTACACTTAAGATGAAGAAAAAAAATCTTTTACTCTCCTTAAGTGGAATAGTTTTAGCTTCACCTGGTTCAAATTCTGCAAAAACAAAAATAATAACAATACAATCCTATTAATCACCTGTTGTTATCCATTTATTAATACTTTAATACAAAAGGTTTGTGGGTGTTTTAACATGCATGGGCGTGGGTGTATATGGGTGTGTGCTTTCAGTCTGTCCATGCTGATCTCTGACTCTTACTGTTCCTGTAATCCCTGAGCAGTACTGAGCATGTGCAGACCATAAAAAAAATAAAATTTATCCATGTTTTCTGATGAAAACAAGCCTAACTGGGTGGCAAAAATAATCAGGTCATCAAACAGCTTGATTGCAAGTGAACACGTATAAAATATACTGTGCAAAGGCATTTTACCTGCAGACACATTGTTCTATAAAAAACATTTAGAACAAACAAATGGATCAGGGAAAAATGAACTGAAATGTCATAGAGCACAGAAGGTGACCTCCTAAGTTCTCAAACAATGTTGCTAAAAGACACCAGAATAAATTTAGTATAGGCAGATATTTCTCAGGGTACTATTTTTTTTCTAAATAAAGCAGTGTGCACTCACCATCTCTCCTGTTGAGCTTGGCGTAGAAGGCAGAATAACTGGCCGAGGACTGAGATGAGCTCTGAAACGATGAGTGTGGTAATGCTGATGTGAGAGGACCATTGCAATTATCTGGAAAACAAAACATAAACACTGCATTTCAGAACCTGTTATTGTCAGATGTGAGAGGTTTGAATATTGTTGCATATGTAACTTGCCAAACCGGGATTTGCTCTGCGGAGAGTAATTATGGAAAATGTTCCAGGCGTTGTTACACATTAGTTCAAAGTGTTCCTCTACCTGTCAGTGGAGGAGTTTAAATGCAGAAAACAAGAAAAATAACAGCTTTGTTTAGTTCCTCTGTTCCCAGGTGCCTGCAACAGTCTGTTAACCCATGCAGTTCCTCACAGACTGCAGCGCAAACATGCTTCCTCCTCTGCTGTTCATGTGTGTACTTAATCCAAGATTGTAAGATTACATCACATCCAACCAGCAGCAGATTAGGAGTACTGTGATCTAAAGCAGTTACTTTTATTGCATTCTGATCCTTCTAGCCTATAACAACCTTCTCCAGTGTGTCTGAGCGGCATTAAAGCCCGGGTCTGAGATCATAATGAAAACTGGCAGCAGCCTGATTACAATTATCCTTCAGCTTTCTCAATCAGTCGTGTAGCTGAGTGAGGGGCAGCCCTTTGTTTTTGGGCGTCACTCTGCTTGGAGCTCAGACGGATTCTGGGCACATCTGGAGCTGCGATTGGACATCCATCTGGCGAACAAGAGCTCAGCAGAAGTGACAGCGTGATCTGGTGCGCTTTTAGAATGTCTCGCTGAATCTCAGCCGACCTGACTTGACTCCTCTCACGTCCTTTGCCAAGAGATTTTTCTAATCCTGATTTCAAGTGTGACTAAAGTGGATCATGCCGTTTTTTCCTCTTCTCAAATTACGACTGCAGCTTAAACGCAGTTGCACATGTTCATGTGGAAAATAAAAGTGCTGGCACGGCACCTTAACAAACCACAGCATGCACGGGGTTATTATTCAGGAACGGCTCTCTTAATCTATAAAAACTCTCTTTGATCCAATGTTTGCTTCCCGCACTCTCTCATTCATTTCTCCCATCTTTCAATCTGCAGCCATCTTTTTCAGTTTCTCTTCCCTTTGAAGTGAGCTTTCTTTCAGTCAGACATCAGACATTTTGTTGGGCTTTGACAGCTTTAAGGTGCAGAACTCAAGCAACAACATTCTCATGGGTTAAAAACAGTGTGTAAGTGGAGTAAGTTAACAGATTCTGTTGCTATCACAGATTTGTTCCCAAGCCTAAGGCCAGTTTGTGACACTCACGATGACTTATGGACGCAGGATGATTTGTCTGCAGAGCGGTCCAAAGCCTGTGGGATGACTTAAAATCCTCTGAAGCTGACTCTAGATCAGTGCTCTGATCTTGGGGGCTTTGTTGTTTTTTTTGCTTTTGTTTTTTTTTTTTTTTTTTTTCTTTTTTTTTTTTTTTTTTTTTTTTGCTTAATGAAGACAAGACAGATATAATACATGCACAGAGGTTGAGGAGAGAGAACAATTCATTGCTCTTGAAATCTGAAACGTGTCAGCTGTAGTCAGGCAACTGATTGGTTTTCTTGCTGAAGATGTTTGCTCACACCTCTGGCTCAGGGAAAACAATGTTTCCAAGGAATGGAGAAACTGGGGAAGCTAGTCTGGAATCACATTTGCAATGTTTCGATATGACCACAGTATATCTAAAACTAGCTGATTTTGTAGCACCCAGGTTTCAGATGTTTGGTTCATGAAAGATGATGAAAGACAAAAACAGAAACACCTTCATTTTATTAAGCCTGACAAAACTCATCCACTGCAGTTCACTATGTATAGTGCAATGTTATCCCTTATTAGTTCAGTATTACTAACACTATTCCTAAGAATTTATCATTTTTTCTTTTACATATTATGTCTAATTCATTGTACAGAAGAGGTTTGTTGGAAAAGAACATTATGTGACCATGAGGGGGAAAAAGAAAACATAATGTGTCGTTCTGTCTTGCTTCTTTTTTAAAGCAGCTAAAGTCACAAATTTACAAATGACAAACTTTTGATTATATATTTCATTGGAATCTGGATTCAGGAATTTATTTATTCAGCTTTGGCAGAGTTATTTATCATCTCAGAAGACGATGAATCCAGCTGTACGAAATTTTAAATCAAATAGAACAATCTATGTCCTTTTGCTTTTTGCTACGATTGTCTCCCATTGAAAATGTACATTTAGTACAAGCTACTGTAATTTGATTTCTAATTCTTCTAAGACTACTCGCTAGAATTTATTTTTAGGGGATTCAAAATTCTGAAAATGTATGAATGGTTCTTAAGTTGGTGAGAGCGAATGTTAATGCTGCAATCAGATGGATCAAACTGTGGAATAATTATACACAGCCCATACAAATATCATGATGTCAGGTAGATGTATTGTGTAAAAACATTGTTTGATTAAAAAAAAAAAAAAAGTTTAATCTAATGAATATTTTCCTAGAGTTGGAGAAATCTCATTGACCCATTGCCTAAATGTTTATTTTGTCCCCTTTCCCAACTCAGGGTTTGGCTCAGAGAGGAGAGAATTCAACCAACTGATTGACAGGTCCAGATATGGAAAACCCTCAACTGATTCATCCAGTTAACCAGCACTGTGCTTTACATTTTGATAAAACTACCTATATTCCAGCCCAAAGGAGAAAGCTTTATCCATAAAATTATTCCATGTGATTATAGCAGTGTTTTATTTTCAAAATAGTGCAGGATTTAAATCAGATTTAAGTAGACTAATTCTAGATTTTTCTAAGTAAATCATCCTTTTATATAATTTTAAAGCAAATATATAAGACACAGCAAAAAAATGAATTGTGTACCTCTGCACTTCTGATATTTATAGAGCAGTGTGTGTGTGCTTGAATACGGGTGTGTCTGTGGGTATATTCTTGGTTATCTGCCATGATAACACCAGAGCTCAACGGCACAGAGCAATAAGCTTGAAACATCAGACTCGGCTACACACGCAATCCTTGATAATAGGATCAATTCCTGCTCACTGTTGGATTTTGTGACAATAGAAAAACATGAAACATTTCAAAGATTAACTTTTATGTCAGTAAAAATCTTTTCACCGTTTACTGCTTTCATTTTGGAAATGAAACAAGGTTTCTGGCATTATTTCCCAAATCAATGATTGCAATTATGTTTAGATTCAGAGAGAATCCAGGCTCCTTATTCTGTCCTTCTTTATCATTTAATCGATACCAGTCACATGGAATGAAAATCTGTAATTAACTTTGTACAATTTATCTTCAAGGACACATTGAAGAGAGAGAGGAAAGCCTGCAGTGACAGGTTTCAATTTAAGTTGGAATAAGAAGAGAAGCATCCTGTTTCTTATCTGCCAGACATAGACCTTCTCCCAACATTCAAAGTGATGTTGTTGCATAAAAAGGCAGCAAATATGTCACAACAAAGTATTTTTTGTAGCACACATAGGTTAATATTTTAGGCACCATAGTCAGGAAGGTTCATCTACAAACTCATGAAGTTTGAGTTTTCACTTGGACTTCAAAACAGTTGAAAATGAAAAAAATACATGCCAAAGGAATTGTTCTAAAATTAGAGCAAATAATAGTTGTAGGCAAAAGGCAGTGTTAGAATGAGCAGTCTGCCCTGATCCTCTTCAGTGGAAGGATGAAACCCGTCTAAAGTTATTGCTGTCCAATTAGAGTTGAGCTCTCAGTGGTAGCTTTGAGGAAGCCCAACAGGGGAAGGGTTTCCTCAGATAGCAGCTGGGGTGGATTACAAGTCAGCTAGTTAGCAAAAGATCACAGCTTCTAATCATGCAAACAATGTCTCTTCCACTGCCAACAAACTCCCTGTTAATTTAACCAATCAGTGCAATTCGACCTTCTAAAAAGTATTAAACTTATTTAATGAAGACCAAAATGCTGCATTCAAAACCGTTTCTAATATATTTAACTTAGAAATTGTCTCAAATTGGCTGTTCTTTTAAGCACTGGTAGTTTGTGGTGTTTGGTTTAAACATATATATATATATATTTTTTTGTTTGTTTGTTTTTTTTTATTTATTTTTTTTTTTTAAATCAACCAGCAGATTGAAAGGGAAAAAAAACACATAAAAAGAAGTAGACCATAAAAAAGTCAATTTTTTATTCTTGGTTATTTTGTCAAATGTAAATGTATTACTCTGTTCAATAACTGGTTGTACTATAGTGGCCAGATGCATTTGCTTGAACTTGCATTTGTCATGATGTGTAATATGCAGGGAGCCAGAGCAGGAAAAAAGCAAAAAGAAAATCACAAGAACTCAGGAAAACAGAGAAGTAACAGGATTTAACAGGAGGAACCAGCAAAAAAATCTAACACTAAACAATAACTAGACCTAGAAACGTAATTAAATACAGGCAACAAAAATTAATAAACACAAAAAATAAACATATTAAACTAGAATTACTAAGGAAGAACTGATCTAAAGTAAAACAGAAACAATTCTGATCTAGCACAAAGAAATTAAGAAAATCCCAAAATTAAACTCTTACAGTCATGAAGATGATTTTGAGAAATGTGAGACTTTTGTGTCATCAGTGGTTTGACCTTGGTACTCTCCCATGAAGTCCATATTTTCTAGTGTCTTGCTTATTGTTGAATCAGGAGCTCTGTTATTGAGGACGATGAGGCCAGCTGTGTGTGCTAGATGTTTTTTACAGCCCTTCACTGACCTCCTGGATGATTTGCTGATTCACTCCTGGAGTATTTTTGGAAAAGTGGACAAAAAAAGGATTCCATCAACTGGTCTGAAAGCACTCTAAATAATATCTAAAGGACAGGAGACCTCACTTAGAGGTCTGAAGGTTCTCTATAGTCCAATGTTTTCTCTTTTTGTGGATGATGGTTCTCAATTTGGATTGGTGGAATCCAAAAACCTTAAAGTGGCATTGTAACTCCTCCTTGACTGACAAACATCCGTAACTTTGTTTCTCATCTGTTTTTGAATTACCCGGAGCATGATATGTTGCTTTTTTAAGATCATTAAGCCTACTTCATGTTGTCGAACAGGTTTTATTTAAAATTACTATTACGACATGACGACCACAGATGAGTACAGATAATTTCCTGTGCGATTGTGAGTGATTACTGTATTACTGTGGCAAAAAGGGGGGATGTATCTGGAAATGCAGAGGGAATTAATGACACATAAAAACTATATATATAAATTTTTAAATTGGGACAGGTGAAATTGAAATCAATTTTTTAATAAATGTGTTTAAACTAAGTTAATTTATTATGTAATTAGAAGGCCATTCATTCATTTACATTTTCTGTAAATTAATGAAATAATTTGCTGACTGCAATTTGTATCTATTACAGCAGTGTTTTTTGTCTAAAAAAAAACCCTGATCATCTAAAAGAAATAGAGATATATCTGCAAGAGGACAAATGCTCTGTATGTTCTGTCAACACATACACATTTTCTAAAATTTTCTCAAGAAACCAAATCAGCAAGGGTTAAGTTATTTTATTTTTTCTTAAACCCAAGTTGTTGAAACTCATGTCTTGTGTTACAACATAACTAGAAAGTGCTTGGGTATGTATGCATTAACTGTATGATTGTGTATGTGTGAGATAGGGTGAGAAGCTCAGTCATCCGGGAGGGAATCAGAGTAGAGCCACTGCTCCTTCAAGTCAAGAGGAGCCAGTTGAGGTGGCTCGGGCATCTGGTTAGGATGCCTTCTGGACTCCTCCCTGGTGAGGTGTTCCAGGCACGTCCCACCAGGATGAGGTCCTGGGGAAGACCCAGGACACGCTGGAGGAACTATGTTCCTCAGCTGGCCTGGGAACGCCTTGGGATTCCCTCTGAGGAGCTGGAATAAGTGGCTGGAGATGGATGTCTGGGCCTCCCTTCTGAAGCTGCTACCCCCATGACTCAAACCCGGAAAAAAGTAAGAATACAGTTTCAAAGTACAAAGTTAATAAAATCATATGTCGTTAACTGAGCAAGGGCTGTTAGTTGCTCTGTTTTGCTGCAAGGTAATTGTTACCAAAATGAAAACACAATATTTATATTACATTAGCAAGAAAAAAATAAATATTACTTATGTGATATTTAATAGCTTTGGTAGCTTGCCATCGTCAGCGTGTGAATGGAAATGACTGATTTCATTCATGTCTTTAAGTGCCCTGAAAAGCGCTTTAAAAGTCTAATGTCATTATGTGATGTTAATGAAATGTGATGTTTATAAAAGCTCTAATTTCATGTAGAATGGAGCTGGTGGTTAATCTTTGTGTACTTGTAATTTGTTGACATGTGTGCTCCTGATAAACAGGCTTTTGTAATTCCTTGATACTTTTAGTCACACCTATTATTCTCTGTTTTGATACTGTTGCCATAGTTTTACATTAAATGTAGGTCTCTTCAGTTGCATGCGTCTTCTTCAAATGTTATATTTGTGCAAGCGATAAGGATGATTTTCTTCAGCATTTGAAGGCTTAAAATATGAGGCATATTGTCTATTTTATTGCTGTTAGAATTGTCTCTCATGTGAGCTTCCCTCTTTGCTGCCATGCTTATTGCCTCACTGTTCAAAATAAAAGTTGTGGATTCTTCTGGTGATTTTTATCTATATCTTCCTTTATCTCCATTCCTGTATTAAGATGGGAGCTGCCATTACTGCTATCCACATGTCAAAACATAGTTCTGTTTTTACTGAGTTTAGCTCTTAAAGACAGAGTTTGAAAATGACCCTCAAAACAAACAGCAACAAACGTTTATGTTAAAGTCTCAAACTGTGGTAAAAGAGAACAGTCAACCATACAGAGCATCTTAAAACATGAAGTACACTGAGATTCAGAAAGTGAAAAAATAGTTGAACACAACTTTCAATTTTAAAAAATGCATGGCTAGTCAGCATTCTGTGAAAAATTAAGTGCACCCTACATGTTAAGAGCATGTCAAACCCTGTGTAGCAGTAATAACTATATATATGTCTTCAGGCATGTGAAGAACAGCTCTCTTAAAGTGCCACTACTCGTTACCACCCGTAAATGCATAAGTAAATTAAAAATAAAGTATCAGAAACTAAATCACACTACCAACCACATAAAACAGACAAGACAAATCTTACCTTTAAAAAAAAAACAAAAAAAACACAAAGTCAACATCATATCTGATATTTTGTGTAATATTCTTAATAAAACATATTCCCAGCTGACCTGAAAGATCTAACTGAAACACTAACATACCTGTATCTGTATGGAGACACCTATTAAAGCTGAGGCATGCCACTTTGAACTTGGTTTAAAGTTTAAATGCTTGTTGTTTGAGAGCTGCGACAGAGCCTAGAGAGGCAGTCTGCTGGAAGAGGGTGCAGAAGTTAATCAACACAGAGACCACAGAGTCAATAATATCAAAGGGTACAGAGATAGTATCTGGTATCAGAGTAGCCTCAGACCTCTGTGTGGTATTGACAAAGCTTCATATGATACCCTGCCTGGTCTAACAGGCTATGCAGCTTGGTGACCTCTGCTTAGCGATAGTCCAAGTGGAGCAGAGGTATCAGTTCACAATTAGCTCTGAACGTCGGCGGAATTCAGGAAGTGCACATCAATACAAATGATTGAGAAACATGGGACGCTTTACTGTAGCACTTTATTTCTCTGAAGCTAGAAACTAATCTGAAGGGACCTGCCAGCATTTACAGGCCGCCTGCAGCGTAATTTATCAATGACTCTAATGATGATAAAAATGGGAATTATTTAGCCCTCGTTCAGGAAACCGCTGAAATAGAAAACAGGTTTATTTTCCTCTGGAATACTGAATCACTGGAAGATTCTTAAAGTGTTACAGCTCAGTGCAGACAAGAAAGACAAAGAGAGACTAAATAATAATGACTGATTAAAGAAACAGCATTACAAGCTTAGACGTGCCACCTTTGGGCAATTTGTACAGGTGGGAGTTGTAACATCTGGAACAATGTTCATTCGCTATAGAATAATGCTCCATGTTTAACACCTTTGTGATCAAATAAAGCACAGCCTTAAATCAACTAAGTAATGTCTGTTAGAACCCAGAATATTAAAAATGGTTCAGATTTTTATTGTTTATGAAATGCATTGGTTCTTGTAATTTAGCTGTGTAAATAATACATTTTAACTTTGTTTGTTTTAGCTGTGAAAGGGACTGCCAATGGACATTAGCTTATTTTAGCCGACTCTGGCACACTTACGTTATATGATGTTGATTAATGTGCACTGTTCTGTGACAAACAGATGCGCTTGAATGTGAATAGTTGTGACAACAATCAAAAGATAAGTTTGTCCAATAAGAAATACATATGCCAGTGGCTCCCAGCATTTTACAACAAGTACCGACATACTGACTGCAATTTAAAAACAATAACCCAGTAGGATCAATTAATTTGTTCCATTTATCTATGAAGGCAGAAAATAAGGAAAAATGCCACAGAATTTTTGAATGAAGCAATGTAACTTCTAATCTCTACATTTGCAGTAAGAAGTCCACATTTCCAACTTCAAAGTTGAACAAATGCACAGCATGTTTAACACATATAGCTGAAGTTATAAATTATTTTGAAAGTTTTTATCTAAATAAAACCTCATGACACATACGTATCAAATCTGTTATTGTGAAAAGTTGTTTTATTTTTTTGAACAAATAAAAATGCAGAGAAGCACACTGTTTATCTTGTACCAGTTGGCTTGTCACATTAATTAGCGTATCCCACTTGTTTCAACTTGCAACTGGAACATGGGTGAGTTTGCACTGATGTCGTTTCCAATCCAATGGTCCAAATGTAGCTTCTCTTTGATGATTGATGTTTACTTCAGTTTATAGTGGAAGTTGTTGAAATGTTCTCTAACGTACTTCACTTTAGCAGCTTCTGTCTGAAGCAAAGATCAATCAACTTGAGCAGAAACAAGAGCCCCTAGTGGGGCTTTGCCACAGTTTAAGAACATTGAGCTCACAACCGTTACCCTTGGTTTGAAATAAGATCAAAAGTCAAAATTAGTTTAAATGCTTTGACTATCTGCTCCACCTATATCTAAAGGTGGAACAGAAAAATGCCTAAAATGTTTCTTGGTAAGATATAATCTTTTATAATATTTTAATCTATGTTTACTCTGTTTATGCCTAGTATCGCACACTTCCTATTTAACTACACAAATTTCAGACTTTTAGATCCAGAATAATACACTATGCAATTTATGCTGTAAGATCCTGTCCATGATGTCACTTTTAACATCAACAGCTTTTACAATAAAACTTCATATAACTTTAGGTTTTTCTGTCTCAGGTTCTGCTGAATCTTTCTGTCTTTACATCTACTCTGTGTTTAAGCAGCCAGCTGCCTCTGAGACTAGCGGAACTCTGCCACTGTTCTCTTTCATATTGACTTTTGGGGTCTGTGCTGATTAACTTCTAAGCCATCCTTCAGCTACCTCTCTGGGATCTGTAAAAGCCCTTAAAGGATTTTACAAGCAGCAACAGAAACCATGTAGACATGGTATCAGAGTCTATTCAGAATAAATATAAATTACATATTTTGTTAGTTTTTTTTTTTTTTTTTTTATCTAAATATACACGGATAGAATTTATAATTACTAAATTGATTTTTCTGTTGTTCTCTCCCCTGTCTTGATTAAGTCTGTCTCAATTAGCATTTAGTCGTGCAATCAACATTATTTGACAAGGTAATGATCTGTATACGCAAAGGTATCTGACTGAAATTCTAAGCAGGTCAGGTTAATGTCTTCCAACACTTACAAAATTCTAGTTCTTTGGTGTTGTGGAAATGTGCCACTTTCTGGTTCATTTTATTTTTCTAAGTGGTTCAGATAATGATTTTCTTCTTAAATTACACAAAGATACCCAGATAAAAAAAAAAAAATCACAATTCATTAATTAACTTCAATTAACCACATCTCTGGTTCAGTTTCACTTCAGGGTTAAGAATGATAAGAAAATAAATTGCTTCAATAGAAACTGCCTGGCAACATGAAGAAGATCTTCAAAAGGCAATACATTATGCCTGGTTCTGAAAGCAAGTTAAGAATAGATGAAAAGGGTTAAATTCAAATTGGAAGTAAATAAATTGGTGAAACTGATATCCATTGAGATGGAAAATGTATTGGGGCCTTTCTAAGAGTTTGGGACTCCACTGAAAAAAGAGCAACTTCCAAATAGCGGCAGGCCAATCAAAATCATTCCAGGTGAACTGTGATGACAATTCCATTAGTTCACAAACAATCCAGATCTATATCTGAAGAAAAGCAGGCCTCAACGTTAGCCTTCAAGATTTAACAAGAACAGACGCGGCAGTAGGCTTCCATGGGAGTTTTGAAGGGAGATCCACTGCTGACCCAAAAGAACACAAAGTCCAACTCACATTTCCAAACAATTATCAGCATCAGAAAGATGGGGTCCTATTACAGGGTCACCAAGGAAACACAACCGGTAGACCAGGGAACAAACATAAGAAAAAGGGGGAGAAATATGTGATATTTACAGCACCTTTGTTCGTCACACTCAGAAACTCATCTACCACCTATGTATTGCCACGATGCACTCCACCACCCGTTTGTTCAGACCGGTATATATGAAATTTATTGTGCAGTTCATCTGCAAAGTTACACTTACACTGTAGGCATCAACTACTCAGCTGCCCGCTGTGTTCAGTCTATCTGCTCACCTATATAAATACTCCTGCAACACTCTTCCTGCATTTTGCTCTGAACCAACAGCTCTGTAAGGACAAAAGCTGCCGTACACCAGGCATCGCGTTAGCATTTTAAGGATGCTTACTGGTACCCCCAAAACGATGACAACCCAGGCAATATCATTAATCAATGAAATCTCCACGGGCCGAACTTAAAAATTGGACGTTATGCCGCTAACACTTAGTTTTCGTCAGCAACTCAGAGGCGGGAGTGAGAGCAACACAAGTAATAACCCGGGCAGAACACGGTGCGCTAAATAATAAACCATAAATTAACTAAGCTTTGAGGCAAGTAAATCTTTCTAATAATTGAGGTACTCGAATCATTCAAGGAATCGTTTCAGCCCTAGTTAACACATTAACGTCATTTCAAATGAACACATCTCAACGGTGTTATTATTGTATTTACAGTAAAAGTGTCAAGGAGATCACTGAATGCATTTCACTATCAGCATCGGAGAGAAGCTCCCTTGTTTGAGTGAAAGCTACACTTAAATAAGGGAGAGTTTCCACACTGATGTGGATGCATCACCAAGAAAAACAGGCTCTGATGCCGAGGGACGATGTAAGAAAAATTCTGTGCATTAATACATGCTAGAACTGAACATTTTGACTTGTCTGCTTGGAACTTCGTAATAACTGAACATATTTTTTCTTTATGTTTCCAAAGAGAAAAAAATGTAAAAACAAAGCCAGATAATTATATTGAAAACATGCAGTATAGTTCTATCCTCCAGGAAGCAGCTAAACGCTAACATACAGTGCTAACAGAAGCAGAAGGCTCAATCCTGCTATCAAACAAATGGCCAGGATGTTATTGACACAAAATTCATGTCTGAAATACGCTTTGCTGTCATTTTAGCTTTATTAGCAGTTTACCAGTTTGCTGTGTACCTAGTTTCAGTAGAGAGAAGTGACCATCAAACATAGATTTTCAGAAAATCCCACTCGATACTGGTGGACGTTGCTGAAGCATTCACCCTTAAAAGCTTCACACAAACAAGGGAGAGTTTCCAAACTTATTCTTGTGAGGCAAAAAATGGCAGATTCACAAAACTTAGTTTTGTGGTGGATTTGTCTGGAAGTCATGATCTTATTTAGCTGTTCCACAGCAATTACAGTGACATAATAGACATGAAAACATTACAGCTAATACAGGAAAATTTACAGACTGAAAAATACAACCCAAAAAGAATCTAAAGACATCTGCAGCACCAGGAAGAAATACTTTTTTTTTCATTCATAGACACTCAAAGTACACAAAAAATGTATCTAAGGGCTAAGAAAGTGGATTGTGCATCATATGTCTCTTATAAAATATATGTGCTGTCAAGAAAATCCGAGATCATCCCACTTCCCCATGCTGGAGATTTTGGTTTAACAGTAACAATAAATAAAGTTATCTTTAAAATTAATTATTCAAGTAAAATCTAGACCCAACATTAGACTTAAATGTCAATAAAATCAATTTGGTTGTGTGTGTTGTTTCTGTCTCCTGCAAACTTTGCTTTAATTCTACTTTTTTCTATCTAATCATAAGAAATCATAGTCAAGACAGAGAGAGTCATGAAACAGGAAAAGCAGTTTCCTGGAAAAAGAGGAAGTAAGTTTCCAGCCTGCAGATTTATAAAAATAGTTCAGACTATTACTTAGCATGAAAGTTTTAAAGAAAGAAATCTAAATATTGTGAGTAATTGGATAAGATTCAAAGTAAAATACTTATATTAATATTGGTTTACTTGTAATAATACTTACACTTACACTTACATTAGTGGGAACTCTTACAAGTAAAACAAGTAACTGTAACTTTGATATCAAATAATAAGAATCATGAATTATTCTTGGTTTCTTTACAGAAAACATTTGTAATAACTCACATTAAGATTATAATAAGAGTAACTGATAAATTATGGTTATCATAACATTATAAATGAATGATAAATCAGAGAAGTAAAAGAAGTTATAAATGTGATTTTTACTCTGAACTTGAAATGTTATAAATGTGATTTTTACTCTGAACTTGAAATGGTGTCAAAGGTGTAACTGCAATTAAAGATCACTGATGTGTTGGAGGTGGATAGTAGGTGAAAGGTTAAGGGAGAAAGAGGAACTAACAGGAGAGCAGAGATGGTCAACACCTTATTTGGAAACAGGTTGTTGAGCAAAAGTGGGGTGTGGGTGCGACTTTAGCAACTCTCGGTGCGAAGATGTGAGGTTGGAGGCTGCAGTTGCTCTTTTCTCGGAAAAGGAGTCGTGTCCTACGTGCCTGGGTCAAAGTGACCCAGGTCACAAGTGTCACAGGTGCATTATTTCGCAACCTTCAACAGTAACCAGGGCGAAGGCCTGAGCTAAGAGTTGGGGCCTGGTTGCGCAGTCATGAGGATGTGCTTACAGATGTTCTTTTTCTATAAAAATGCCTAGGAGACTGCTACAGCTTTGTGTGTTGATTAATAGTGATTGCTTAATGTGTAATCTCTGTATTTTAGTATGTTTTCTGTAACGATGAACCAAAATCAAATAATCTAATGTAATGAATTGATGTTTTATATAAAACAAACTTTATTGATTAAAGTTAATTATATGGATAAGAGTATAGAATCAAAGAAAGAGAAGGAAGGCTGAGGTGGGTGCAAACTGCAAATGTCAGAACATGAGAGTGGGTTTAGTTGTGCAACTGCCAGGTCACAAGTATGCCTGCCACTTGAGAAAGTTTCCAATAGTCGCAGGTGTTAAAAGCACGTTATCTCGCAACAGGGTCAATATGACCCAAGTCACGAATGTCACCAGAGTGGTGTGCAATCTCCCACAACGGTTGGGGCCTGAGTGTAGAGGCGGGCAAACGCAAGCAGCACCCCTGCTCTCTCTCTATCTGGGGTACATGCCCACAAGTGCAGAAACGATAAAAATGTGAGACCGAGGTGATACGGTGTTCTTCGTTGGCGCTGAGACTCTACACAAGTGTGGTAAGAAGACCAGCAGAGGACTACGCCTGAACCAAGAAAAGCGCCTCACAAGGAGGACAACGGAGCTCCTCACGCCGGACCAAAGGGCGAGATCCACCGACCCACTGCCTTGGTTCCTCATTGATTTCCAAACTCTGCACTCTACCCAGCGATTTCAAAATTACATCGCAACGGACTTGGGGAACTGAACAAAAGTCACAGGATCGACTAAGGGCTGTTCGGCTGGATGAAGCAGACAGTTCATTTTGTTTCGGTTCCAAAGAGGATTTATGATTCAAAGTCAAAGACTCTGACCAAGGACTACAAGGACTCCTGTTGCCAAGATCCGATACCATCGATGGGTATGAGTTGTGCCACACCCCAAAGCCTTATTTGATAGATAGATGACAGTGTAGGGAGGTTGTTAGGTAAAGGTTGAATTGATCTAAACTATATTGATTTTCTTTGTATGGTAGTTTCAAGTAAATTCTGTATGCCTGTCATTTTCCCTGCTAAAGCTTGCTTAATAAATTCATATATTTTAAAAATTCTGATTAGGTTGTGGACATTGAAATTAATTGAGTCATTTGAATTAAAGTGCTTCTATTTATAGTAAAATCAGTATTCATGATTCTAGTAATGTGGTGGCTTCAGACTTTCCTTTGGTGAGAGAAAAATAATGACCCTGTGATTATCTTAGTCTTAGTCACTAAAAATTATCTAGCCGTTACCAAGTGCACGTTACAATTTTAGAAAGGGAACTACCGTTAACAGAAGTGGTTATTGGAACTATGCGGCTGTGAGGGCTACTCGGTTGATTGTTCCTTAACTGGGAAGGGTCATAACTTCTGGATAAGGAGGTAGTCAGAGCTAGACGAATCCCTTTCGCCACCAGTTTAAATAGATTATCTCTTATAGATCTTGTTCAGGGTAAGACCCAGGTCTTAGAGATTCTCCGGACCTGTTAGACAGAGAACTGGTTCAGTAGTCAGCCCGAGGAGTTGTGAGGAGAGGGCGGGGCTGGCTATTGCGCAGTAACAAACAGTGCAGAACAGAATTTAGTTTTTCAATAAATCAGCAGGCAAACACATAAAACATGACACTATTCTGCTCATTAGAGCTAATTTCTTGTCAAATTATCTCAAAATGAAATGATTAATATTTCATATTAATATGACAACTCTATTTAATAGGATTATTAAAGAGAGATGTCATGAATATGAACCCAGTAAAAACAAATAGATGATAATCTTATGTAATTGTAAGCTATTTATTTGTCGTCACTTTCATAAGGTGTCAGCCTTAATCAGTTAGACCAAACTTTATCGCAGACTGGTAGGAGCGGCTATGTGTGATGCAGCACACTGCTGACTTGGGAACATAAAATGGCTTGTAAATACCTGAGTGGAAAGATCTGCAAGAATAAAACTGCAGAGTGGTCATTAAGTGTGCAGTTGTGGGAACAGCTCTGCTGCAGAAATTAGACACAGCGTTAAACACTGAGACGAATCACAAATAGTGCTTCGGTCAAATCTGCATAGCAAATTCAGTTACATATTCTTAAGTGCATCCAACGAGTTTTCATGGTTAGAGACCCCTTCCCTGGGTTCTCTTGTTTCATAAACATAATCAGGATGATGTAAACTGGGATATTGTTTATTTCTTTAATTTTTCATCAAAGTTAACACTTTTTTTGTAGACATTCAAGTTAAGTTAACATGCGTTTTCAGGATATGTTGAAGATGTCACCTAGATAGTCATCACTGGTATGTGATCCCCATCTGTGAGAAACACAGATGGGGATTTTCTACCCAATACAAGACAATCCTTTAACATTTATGCAGCACAGTAGAAAGTGAATGGGAATAACATACAGACAACATATTCTGACTTCAGTGAAACAGAGTAAAATAACTTGAAAGATGGAAAAAAATCTGATTTACTTAACATGTTCCCTTTCTTAATATGTCCAGTCTGTCAATAGTTGTCCACATATGATTGTAATTGTGATCTTAAGATGATCTACTGTTTACTGCATTAACAATTTTAGCGGATGTAGTTAATTATTATCTAATTAGCTACATCAGCTAAAATTGTCCAAGCCTAGTCAGTACTGTCTCTGTGGTCCAGAGATTTCAAACATTTAAACCATGATCATAGTTTAGTCTTTGTAAAAAAGGCTAAAATTTAGAATTTGTCCAAAATTTCATAGCCTCATCCAACGAATGGGCTGGTTACCACTACAAAGGTATGCTGGGTTTTAAAAAAACTCCCTCAATTTTCAATCCATTCCTGGCATTTTAACCATTTAACACAATGACAGATAACAAGGGGAGTGTTGGTATTTATTACTTTTTAAACAGGAAGTACCCCAATCTTCCCCCTGCCCTATATATTACTGCATGTTTCCAGTAGATGCAACAATTCTCTCTTGCTTCCCCAACCAGATGATATTTAAGTTCCGGTCAAATGTTCATTTGACAAGCTAACAGCGAACAATCAGCAGACAAAATATTTTACCCAATCAGATAATCTGAATAGTAAGCATCTCAGCAGACTTCTGCTATCACTCTTTAAAGATTATATCTCCAAAAAGAGACAATATTTCTTACAACAGGACTACTCAGCTTAATTTAGCATCTGTTAGTAATAACATAATAGTCATGCCATGATTAAAACATAAGATTATGTATCAAACATAATCTTTTAGCTGTAGTTTGAACTTTTTCGTGTCGGACGAATTTCATCAGTCTGTGGTCCACGTTTATCATACCGTGAGATTCTCACACAAGCTTATTTTCAATCAAATTTTACACAAACCAGTGATAGGATGCATTCACACTATTCTAGTTCGCTTTAATTGAATTTTAGTTTGCTATTTAACAAAGTTGGGGCCGGGTGAAAGTATCTTCAAACTCTGATGAAGAACAAAACAAATCTGGTATGAAGTGGACACCAGATTTGCTTGACAGTGAGAAAGAGAACCATACCAGTTGGAAATGAAACAAATGTAGTAATTTTAGTCCCCAATGGAACCAAGTCTACCAGACTATCAGGTGTAAAAACATTTGTGCAGCTACCCAGGAATTAATCATATTTAAAGCTAACACAAAGAAATTTTTGTTTCACTTAAACAAAAAATTGTTTAAGTACTCAATAGTATTCTCTTAATGTATAACTGTCACAGTTGTACATCTGTGACAGAACTGCATTCAGATACAGAGTAAGGATTAAGAACTGTTGTGGAGTTTTAAGAGGTTTCCCACAAGACTTAGCTGTTTTACTATTTGTCAGAATATCATGCTGATCACTGTCAGAAATTTCAGCACTAAACTGAAGTCTAATGGTTTGTAACTGGGAAAAAACCATCCATCCATACATACATACATACATGGTAGTCCTTGCAGAGTTGCAGGTGTCCTGGTGCTCAGCGGAGTCCACCCTGGACAGGTTGAGCATTAAAATGTTGTAATTGCATGGATGTCAAAATCTTCGATAATTTGAGAGCTGATCTTAAGGTTATACATCTGTGATATTTATGAAATGATCTAATCCAAAACATGAATCGCATCTTCCTGATCTGCTCTATTTGGTTTTGAAGTTGAACTTCAGAACCAACCAGGAAAAAACATTAATCCAACAGGTCTCTTTATTTTAATATGATCTAAATCACAAATAAACACTCACTGTTTACTGCTGAAGTCTACATGATAAAAATTAGTAAGTGAGGTTCTTCTAATTATTTAAGGTACATTTGCCAGTCCAAAATATACTAAGCTACGAATAAAGACCAAAACAGGATAGTGAATAATTTAACTACCATTTTTACAATGCCTCTGCATCCCTTATTCCAAAAAGTCCTAACTCTTTCTCATTGCAGTCAGTGGCAGCATCCTTTGACCCCTGCTGTACGTTCAGCATCTGTTCCAACAATTAAATACATAACCATTTTCAGCATTTATGTTGATGTAAAGAATGTGTGAATTTTTGTGTAGGTGACCTTCATGTTACATCTGCCTGTGGGTTGTCACGATCAGAGCTCTGCATCAGCTGGCTGGACGAGCTTTGTTAAAATATGAAAGAAGAATCTATTCCAAAGTGTTTCTTTAAAAGGCACATTATTCTCTCAGCTAGAAGCACAAAGAAACCTGAACAGAACTGCATTCAGACAGCATGGATAAAGAACTGCTGTGGAGGTTTAAGCTCGCTTTACAAATATCTGGTTGTTTTAATTATGTGTTGAAGCGCTTCAGAACTGGGCTTAACGTTTACGCATAACAACTTTTTTGATTAAATGCAGGGTTTGGTTTTAACAAGGAGCATAAAATTTAGGATGATTAGCTAATCACAGAAACCTGGATTTTTCTGATTATTGATGTCATTTTTATACTATTTTATTACGCATTTCATAATGTTTTAAGCTTTTTAATCTAGTATTTTTATATATGGTTATCTATATGTATGAACAACAGACTATACTCATAATTTTCTTGGTATTAATAAAGTGCCAGAAAACCAAACCTAACAAAATATAAGGAGGAGATTCGCACATGCTCTTCATTAACTTCAAGAGATTGAAGATGGTGAAGACCTTCTTAATAAGATGTAAGACAATGTTCCATTTGTCCTGAGTAAACATGACACAGCTAACAGAATTAGTGAACAGATACTACAGAGTGACGCTGTGCACACTTCTCTGTTCAGAAGGCCAAACTATAGAAGAGCACAAACAGGCTATTAGCACAGCTGAGGCTGCAGATGCTCTTTTAGTCCACAGTTAAAGCTGTGAAGTTCATTCATGCACTTCTGTTTCACTCTGTCATGCTGTGATTATGTGATCTCTGTGTGATTTCTGACTTCCACTGAATCAGAACTTGAGAAAACTGTTCCTCAATATAAAGGCGGGAAATTTTTTTTATCTAAATATTTTGTGGCATTTATTATGATAACAATAAAAGTGATGAAACAATAATGCTAAGACCAATACCATTTTTTCTATTAACCATTTAAGTCCAAATACCGCTGAGATTTGGATTAAAATTGATCTTCATTTAGTCAAAATCTCAGCTCTAGCAATAGATAAACAACATTTAAGAAACATCAATTTTTAACAAACACACTGTAAAACATTTGACAGTGATTTAGCTTGAAAATAAAAGTTCACCTGCTGCCTTGAAAATGCTATTTAAAAAAATTGTTTTGGTTTTAACTCAGAAATTAAAGTTCATGAAGTTGTTGATTAATCTTGAATAGAGTTTCAACTTAATGCTGCAATTTAAACCAAATAATTTTTTCACAAGAAAAAACTTCCCTCACCTAGTAAAACAGCACACATTTCTCTATTATTTTCACTTACATTATCAAGTTATAATAACTACTCACTTAAATTCTCCTTTTAAATTACACAACCAATATCTGATGCTATCATGAATTTTATTAAACATCACAATGAATTCTGCTCCAAAATACTTAGTACAGCCAGAACATTATCCTGAACCTTTGCAAACTGATAGTTGCATTAAAATGAACGTTTGCCTTAAAAACGCACACGAGTCAGACCAGTGTAACACACTTCTGTCTCACTCATGGTGCAAAACAGGACACAAAAACATGCCACTAAGCACACTGAGAAATAGTTCCCAATGTTGTCTTTTTCTTTTTTCAGTTTTTTAACATGCTAACCTTATTCAACTCTTGGAGGCTTGGCAAAATTTTATAAAATCTTACACAATTTAACTGTAAGTAATCTTTCACAAACTCACACACTTAGGTTCAAAATCTAAAATCATTTGACTTAAAGAGCATAAGCTAGCAGACACAAATAAATATGGCTCAAATATTTTACAGTGCAGTGGTATATGGCAGTATTCAAAGCCTTCTCTGCAGCTAAAAAAAATTTCCAGGTATTATACTAATTAAACCCTTCTTATATTTTGTGACCAGATTTTTAAAGGAATTGCAAACATCTAATGTATTCTAATGAGCTTCAAGGAGTTTGAAGTTGGAAGGCTTCTTTGATTTCATCCTAAAGTCGTCCTCTGTCCACATTAAAGATGAACAAAAAATTATGCTCAGATACAGATATGGTTGATTCAGACCTTAGGAATAAACGCCAAAATTTGATTACTTTTTTGTTCAACTATCATCTGATTTGAACAAAAGCAAAATTGGAACTTGGATGTGTGTAAGTGCAGCACCAGAATATTCTATGGTGCTGTACTTAAGGTCAGATACACTGCATCCTCATCATCACAGTGAAATGCCACCAAAACACAGTGATGGGATCACGAGCATGCAAAATAATTCCAATTTGAACATGAACAGCTTTTGGCCAGAGAATCACTTTTCATCTAAACTGCACATTTTATAATGTGTGTCAATTATTGTGTTGGTGGCACCAAATAAAATCAATGAAAGAAAGTCACTCATAGCTAAATATAAAGAGGTTTTATAAAAAGCACCAGAGAACTGGCAGGTAATGAAAATTTAGTTTTAGATTCAGGTGAGGTAGAAGAGATTTTGATCTTATTAACCTATGAATAAGGTCAGCTGTTTGTTCATTCAGAATGTGCAAAGATCCAAAACCCTCTCTTGTATTATTGCCATCACCATGTTTTCTCTGAGACAGTTATTCTCTGTTTTCTGTAGAAATGACCCCAGGATATGGCTGTGTACGTGTGGTGGGCACATGTTAAATAACAACACAACCGTTTCTCTGAAAATTAAATTATATACTTATCACATTAGTTACTTAGGTAAACCAGACATGTAAGATTGAGTCATATTCAAAATTTATTTATGTTCTCTTTGAATTAACAAAGGAAAAAAAAAATGTTCTAACCATATTGTGAGCTTTTGAGATTTGGATAGCGGCCATCATCAATATGAGTTCAAAGTAAAGTAAACAATATGAGCTAAGGTAAACAGCAAATACTTATGAATGAAATTGATATTGGAATAGTTGTTAACTAAAAGATGTAATAGATATATTTTTCCAATTGTTGTGTAATCTTAGACTGTAAAGATACACAAAAGCTTTTAAAAAGCATTTCAAGTAGAGATATTATTGACAACAGCTACATGTCAGGCCAGTTGGAGACTGAGGCCTGACATTTCCTCTCGCTGCTTTTACAGATTTTATTTATTTTTTGACAGAATATGTAAAATATATGTGATTATATAATAACTCTGACCATCATAATTGCATGGAAAAACATAGTTTAACCTGCTGTACACACACCACATTAAAGCACAACCCTGCAGGAGCTCGGAAGCACAACTCAGTCACAACCCTCAGACAACACAGCCATGTCGTGCTAAACACACAGTCAAAGCAATAATCCTAACAAGTAAAGCACAGTCCAGGCTCCACTCTTAATCACAGCTACAGCCGCCCTCAATCAGCCCAGCAGCAGGTGGTTATAGCCTAATAACACAGTGTAAAGAGCCACATTAAGTAGCTCCGCTTACAGATGCTGCCAGTTATCTTTAGGCAACAAAGACACCGAGATTGTTCAGATAACAGGCTGGGATTTGAGAGAAGGTGCATGAAATGTGTTCATTCATTGATTGCATCCCAATCAATATCAAATCATGAAGTGCCAACATGCAGCTCTAAGCATAACCTCTAATTATATAAATGTATAAACTGTGAAGTCCAGCCAATCACAGAGTTTTCCCACAATTTTTGGTCTAAATTTATCACCCAATTAGTATTTTCTCATTTCCAGTTCTTGGTCTAATTTTTCCGTCACTATATGAGCCCCCACACATTTTTGCCTGCATCTTATTGGCATAGTCAATACAAAGTGGGTGTTTATAATCCTTTCAAACCCTCTGCCAGTAACAGTGAAATAAATAGAGGAGGAAACTTACAGGTTATACAGCTATTTGCAGCATGTTCTATAGATTGGAAGCTGGTGCAGCATCACTGTGTGACCAGTGGAGCTGGAAAGGGAAAGGCCTCCACTGGCGCCGCATTCATCATGATAGATTTTTTCAGTTCCTAAGGGATGAGCCAGAAATTATTTCTCTAAATAGTCTGATATCATGTAGCTTAGTATTTTCTTTATTCCAATCAAAAAGCATGTTGTTCTGTATACTTGATCTCCAGAGGACCATGCAAGCTGCCTTTTAACTTCCCCTCTGTGAAAACAGGCACAAACTGGGAGGTTATATAAAGGTGAACTGCAAGATCTGATTTTATCTACATATTGACTTCAATTTATCCTGGGCTCATGTCTTTAGACTTTTATTCAACTTAAGCTAATTAGTTGTATTAATTGGATTTTCAGCAATTAGAGTCACAATTAAATGAATGACTGAAGGAAAAGGAAAAGGAGTAAGAAGATGAATCTTCTTGACAACAGTTTTTGCTGGGAAGACATGCGCATACACATATAATGACTATCTAAGCAATCACAATATGAGCTGGGTGTTTTTTCCAAGTGTTAAGAGTCTTAGAAATCAGCCTTTTCTAATTATTTTCTAAACCTTTAGGTTTACTTTAACTTTTTACTTTTACATAACGTCGATAATACAACCTATATGGTCTAAAGGTGTAAAGACACACACTCCTTTACCAATATGCTGCTGACGAACACCTTTCACTAACAGCTAGGTCAGAACAACAATCTGGAAAAGTATCTTTGGGATACTTTGGTTAAAAAATATTAAATAAGAAGAAAGGTTTGTTATTAACATGCAGTTTATTGCACTGCTGCTTGGCAGCAAGAAGGTCCTGGGCTCAAATCCCAGCTTGTGGTGTACTTGCTTTGGGTATGCATGGTCTGTCCATCCATTTCTTCCTGGATACTCCGGCTCTTACTGATATTTCAGAGTTTGTATAAAAACTAAAAGACATACAAATATGAATATTAATAAGAAATGTCAGATAATACATTCTGAAAAAAACAAAAAAACATATAAACAATATGTAGGAGAGGTATGATGGAAGATATTCACCATCCTGAAATATTAGCTTGGTTGCTGATTAACCACCCCATGCTGAAGTTTTTGAACTTTTTATATTGATGTGTCTGAAATTGGTTCTATCTCAGTGTATCAATAACATATCTAAGCCTATAGCCTTTATCCCTGGAATAAGGCACAAGGAAATGTATGTATGTTGGATGACATCCCAGACCAGAGCTACTGACTTCCATATATGTAGATGTATGTCGGTAAAGACCAATGCATGATGCACAGTTTGCTCCAGTGTATAATAAGCTAGGCGGGCCAGCAGGGCTTATTTGCCCCTGACAGGCTAAACTTAGTTAGTCTTTTTTAAATAAGGTTCCTTTAAATGCACAAGTAACAGTGATGATATAAATGGGTTAAGAGTATCTTTGGCAAAACGGTTGAAAGCGCAATGGCGACATGCTATGGTCTATACATGAACACAATGAGTCTGGGGTCAGGTACCTTTTTTTAAATCACTGTTTGTCTCTACTTGTCTACATGCTAATAAATTCATCAATAAAGTTAAAAGTCATGAATAAAGGGTTAAAAAACGTTGAACACATTTTTTTCTGAAGTCTGAGGAGCGGTGAGTGAAACGTTGAGTCTGACCACAGGGGGCGTCTGCTACAGAGCTGACATTTACTACATTACGTTAAGGGCAGTAGGCTGATGTGATTCACATGAACAGAGCAATGTATGTTGTGTGCATTTACATGTCACACACTCTTAGATGAGCCACACCACCAGCAAATCGCACTCAAGTCTTTATTTATCCAATCAGAGGATGTTTTGCAAATGCTACAATTGATTGGAAAAATAACAACCATTCACAACCAGCAAATCAAAATACTGCACCAAGCTTCAGAAGTAAAACATAGCATAATTTTGGAAACACAAGAAAACTCCATACTTTAAAGTTGTATGATTAGTTAAGCATGCAGCGCAAATACTTACTCATCATTGGCAATCTGTTTTTGTTCAGATTTCTTTTAATTCTTCTTACTTTTAAATGTGATTATTACAGAACTTATTTTATGATCCACTGGCTAATTACTTAACAAAGATTAAATTGAATTGCAAATAATTATTTACTTTAATTATATTTTTGTGTTTAATTTTTTGAAGACTGAATAGTTGGTGTTTAAGAACTGTCAATAAGACATGAATTCTTAGTCATAATTTTACAATTTCTCTCATCTTTTAGCATTTTTAAGGCAAACCAAATCAGAGTTCAATTTCTTGCTGTTTCATAGCTTTTGATCAAATATCAAAAAAATCCACAACATCTAGCTGAAGGTAGAGAACCATGCTAAGAATGTTTACACTTCATCTCTAAGCATCAGTGATCTGTGGGACTTTCCTCATTACTCTAAAAGCAGCTGTGAGTTGGCATATTGACCCAGTAAACCGCATGAAACACACAACCATCAGCAGAGTCAGCTGTGAAGATCAGCTGGCTCTGATGGAAAAACAAGCAGAGGTGGAATAACAAAAACCTTCTGAGAAATTATCAAGCAGAAAGAGGTGCAAAGATAGTAAAGAATTTTCTAAAACGTAAAACATTTAGCAGGCATACAAATGTAGCAGACACTGCAGGGTGATTGATTCACATTGTTTATAAACATCTGTAAGGCAGATGTTTTGGCAGATGTAACACCTAAAAAATGAGGTAATATCATCTGCTTAATCTAATAACCTGATTATTACAAAGTGTATCACACCATGGAAGATCATATCAGAATATGTCCTTAGAAAGGACATACTAATACTTTCTGTATTAGAAAGTTGCCAACTCAGCTGTGCTGAATGCGCTGAACCTGAGAGGTTGGTGGAATCTGTCCAGTAAACATCATCATGTCCACTTCTGTTTGAGCATTTTTTACTTCAAACTTTGGTTTTGTACCACATGAAACTATTGATATGACATGACCTGGTTTTATGTTTGGTCACCAGTAGAGATAATGAAAAGAAAAAAACACTTAAACAGCTATGAAAAAGACTCCATGTTTTTTGTCTACACTAAAACAAGCAGCAGCATTTCAATATCACCAGAATCACCAGAGATAATCACCTTTATAGCATGGAACATGAGCATTAACAGTTGCAAAGGCTTACAGAGGTTAAGGAGATTTAAAGATTTAAACATGCTGGATTTTACTGTAATGAAACTTTTAAAAACAATTTTAAGTTAATAAAGAAAGAATTGTGTGTGTTTTTATCTGCAGAGCTGAAGGAGGATGTCATGCAGGCCAAACAGGGTTTTACCACAGAGATCTGCAGCACTGATGACCGCAGTCAGCCATGTGAACACCACACCACGGCTGGAAAACTTCACCATTGTATTTTTAAGGATGCCTTTGTCATGCTGTGGATTAATTAAGATCACTGACATCAGTCAGATTTTTTTATGAGCACCAGCCTAATTTGTAACATTCCAAGTCCCATTTCCTCACATTCCAGAGCACAGTCAAAATTTTATTTTGACCTCTGGTTTCTTATCCATACCTCTGAAAAGTTTTCATCAAGCTGCCACCTATAGCCAGGCACTTCAGAGCTCTAGTCAAACCCTTGGACAGCAGTTGGTTGCTGTGCTAGTCTAACACACTTCAAACATCAGGCTGAAGTGAACTGAAAAGGAACAGCTTGATGGACCTCCACCATGGATAGATCCTTCTAGAAAGCTGAGAATAAATGGTGGGCAGGACTTCATGCAGCAATGCTCAGTAACCAAACAATAACACCCTCACACAATGCCTATGTGTTTTACCATAGAGTTTATTCGAAGGCTTATTGAATGACTGTTGCTAAGCCAGTATCATTTCAACTATGTTAAACACTAACAGAAAAGTGAATGAGATAATGCTAAGGTTGCCACCAGATACAGCACTTGATTGAAAGACCATTTAAGGATTCTGTACTGTATGTGATAACTTAAGTTTTCAACCTAAAACAACAAACAAACTGACTAAAGCCAGTCTGAATTATTCAACCCTACATTTTAAAACACATTTCACTGATTTGTGAAAGCTGTTATTGTATTAAGAAAAACATAAATAAAATGTGTGGTCAGAGCAAAGTAATCCTCCTACATCTTAACTGATTTCATGCAACTCAGCAATATTAATCAATCAATCAAAACTTGATTGATTGATTGCTGCGCTGATTCTACAGACTAGAGCTGAACCTTTGAACAGAGTTGGTCAAAGTGTGAATGACACTGTTTACAGTCTTTTAGCTTACACATATATATGTACATAACGTTTTGAGGCACACGTTACACTAGTATTTACAAACACGTAATAGAAGAAAAAATAAAAACATTAAATTTTTCTAAATTACAAAATAATTTTATAAGGTAACATTTGATTTTTTTTTGTTTTTGTTTAATTTAAATGTTTTCTTTGGCTGAATTCTGTCTTCTGACGAAAAATTAAAAATTGTGTATGAGCTAACCTTTATTTGCATGTTATGTTAATTCTTGCCTCTCATTTTCCTTTTGTTTTAAAAATCAAGTAGCTTGAAGGTGGATTAACGCCAAAGCGGTGAGTGCCCTTGGATGGCTCAATTCTGACTGTGTCTGGCCAGACACTAACCATGTGGGGGATAGTCACAGGTCACTGTGACTGTATGGCTAGAAATGATTTAGTTAAAAGTGCATGAGGGTTATCAGATTAACAAAAGAATATCATGTACTTTTAACTAAATAATTTCATGTTTCAAACAAAAACGTGATACAATCATGTTGGATAAACAAAAAATTCAACAACTTCACGTTTATGAAATTTAATCATGTTGAGATAACACGATTCAATATAATCAGACTGATATAGTGCTGAAGCCGAATGAGATCACGGGAAATCACGCGAGTTCACGCAAGATCATGGGAAATCTCAGGATATCACTCGAGACAATCGTTTTTTGTCTCAACTTGAATAACGTATTCAAGTGGAGATAACATCATTCAATTTAGTCAGATTAATTTCCCTCCGAAGACGGTCTAGCGAGATCAGGGGATCACGAGAGATTATGAGACATAACTGTTTTGCGCCTGGGAAAACTTCAGAGTGGTTTTAGTTACACATTAAACTATAGATATTTGTTTTTCTCTGCAGGGCACTATTGGCATTTAAGAACTGCACTGGAACAGTTCTTAAATTTATTTGATTTACGCGTTTGATTTAGAATCAACCATAGAAGAACCATAATAACATAAGTTGAGCCAATACAATTGCCTTAATAACCTTAATAATAAAGGTTATTAAGGAACAACCTTAGTAAAGGTTATTCCCTTATTAAGGTACAACCTTAATAAATTAAGTTGACCTAACACATTTGATTTAAATAGGAGCAACAGAATTGCATGGTGCTGAAATAAAGCAAAGTAATCAGGTGGCAAACCTTTCCATGATTTTTTTATGTTCATCCAAAGAGGTATTTTTTTCAGTGTGAGTTCATTTTTTTCAGTGTACATGTCTCAGACTTCAGGTATTTCGATGCTCTATCAAAAGAAGGGCTGCATTTACTTCTTTCCCTCCATCTGCTTTGGGAGACGTCAATATTACGTCATATGACACCCAGCATTTAAAACAGAAAATACATACATGTAGCAATTTTGACCATAAAATGTGATTAGCATTAAAAAACTAATTTATAGAAAAGTCTAGAGGACCAATTAATTTTGTTTCTTATGTACCTATTTTACTTGAAACATCAAAACATCACATATGCTGCTTATATTTGATGCTAGAATTTTTCAGTCTATAGTAAATTTAAACAAAAAACAAAAAAAATCTTATTTGTATTGTTCATCTAAATTGTATACAAATCAAAGCTGTGGAGTTAAAAGCAGAGCTATTTTTTACTGAAAATATATCAGGATTCCAGCAAAGCCCGTCATTTTTCAGCTGTGACTTACGTTACATTCTGCTCTCACAGTTTATCTATTTGTTTCTGTACAATTCACCACAGGTCCCCATCTGAGGGTTTATTTTTCAACCTTTCCTTCCCCCTGGATTCAAGGCTTTTACTGGTTCAATATTTTATACTTCAAACTTTATTTCCGCCCTCTGGCTCTGTAGCTCTAACCAAAATCCTGCAAAATGTCGTTTCCAGTGTTTTTTTCCCCGCCTTCTATATCTAAGGAAATGTTGAAATGGGAAGAATCATTAAATGATTAAGGAGCAGAAAGTTAAACAAGAGATTCACATTTCAAGCACATGAAACAAAACAGCTCTCACCCCATGATCTGATGAGCCTACTGTGACGTGAACATGCATTTTAACATTCCCCATTTCAGGATTCACAGTCTCCCTGCGATGGCACGCTGTTTCCGGTTGGTTTTGTCTCTCAAAGGAACGGTGAGCGTGAGGAGAGGCAGCGCCACGCCATGCCGCTTTGCCTCATTTACCATCTGATAAATTCATCAGGCCCTGAAAGTGTACAGCTGCAGGAGTTCACTGAGTGGCTGCTTCACATTCATTTGTGAGTGAATCTGCAGCTGCACCGTCTCCATCTCACACACACATGCACACACACCTCACCGCTGCGCCTATGAAGCTGCATGCATGCTCTGCTTCAACACCTTCCCGGTGCTTCAGATGGAAAATAATTAGTAGTGAAGTATATGCTCACTGAGCTAACTTGAAGCATAAAAATTTAAATAAGTGTGTGTGTATGTGTGTGGTGGGGGGGTGCGTTGCCACCCCGGAAACCGATTCCAGCTCATAAAAAATAGATGGCTGGTGAAGCGGTCTCCAGTGAGAAGATCACTGGAAGCGAGGCAGAATTCCTCCCACAGACTCACGCTGAAGAGTGTCACATCAGCCACTAATGAAAGCCTTTTTCTTTCTATTCTTCCGAATCAGGCCTCAAGTGGGCTGAACACCGTGCCTTCACTGGCCTTATTAATGAAGGAGATTTGGAATGTTGCCAATAAATGTGCAATAAACAGGTTACAAATTCATAAATATGTTAAAATCACATGTAATCAGCAATATAAATAACCTAAGTTGTTCCACAGTTTGTTGCTTCAACTTTTTGTCATAATATTTTGGCCATCTTTTCTTGACCAAATAATCTTAAATTTAACACAAAAAACTGTCCACAAGATGAAAAAGAAATCCATACTGACATTATTAATTAGGGAAGTTTCAGCTCTGCTCCAACAGCAGACACTGAGTGATATTCAGTGGGTAAACAGGCATCCAGAGCTGTGGCAGAATGGATCCTCTGACCTCGACAGGCAGCTCATCGCTTCTTAACAGACACCACCAGCCACCAAACTTCCCAGAACACAATCCAATAGAATTCCTGTGTCTTTTCACAAAAGACATGAATAAAACTGACCTTCTCAATTCCCTTCCTGCATCGAACTGCTGCAAAAAATGAATGTGACTTCATGGGTCGCTGGTAGTTTACTGAATTCATTTGTTAAAGTGTTAATGGGTTTTACATCCTTTAGCATCTTCTATTACTGAGATGAGATTGTGTCATTTTTCGGGGTCAAGGAAAATTATATTTTGGTATTTTTAAAACAGAATGGTAGTATTCAATGTTTCTAGATGTTTCCTCCAAACATTTATGTTCAATAGAAAACATTTTAGCTTCTATGAAAAGAGAGCAAATTATTTACTTGCTATCTTATCTTCAAATAGATAATCTGCTATATTTGTTAAGTACTACTAATTATCAAATTATCTACTTGATAATTTGATATCTATGGATAATTTGATATCTATTTGTGGAAAAAAATTGGTCTGGACTTCACATTGATTTCTACTGTAAATAATTTATGTCACCTGAACTTTCAAATTATTGCCACAAAAAGAGTGATTTAGATTTTGTGTGAAAGACCATCACTAGGTTAATACTATTGATAAACAAAGAAAAAAATTATCAACATCAAAAAAGTGTGGCATGCATGTACATTAAATCATAGCTGAAACTAAGTTGGCTTACATCTCTACCAGCGTTGCACAAGCAGAGAACGTGTTCAGACCCCTAAATATTATTTACCCATGGTGCCAAACTGGCTAGGACCGCATCTGACCCCAAGGCCCTTACTGATCTGTTGGATGTTTAAAGGCTGAATCTACTTACAAATCAGGTGACTTCTAGAAACTATTGGTTCTCTTTAAAGTTGATGAGGGGTATCAGAGTAAGGGGGGTTAATATCTTTGAAGAAAATAAATTAAAAGCATCTTCCTTTCTCTTTAAAATTATATACTACCGGTACTTTTTAAAAAAAAATAAATACTTGTAGGTTTTAAATTGCAATATTACGAAATATAGCAAAGCTCAAGAAATTTTTTCAAGGAAGTGACATGAGAGTTATGAACTAGAGATGTGAAAATTTTTTTTTGTTTTTTGAAAAGATTACAAAAAACAAAACTCCAAAATCATTTTACAAAATTTGCAAAACTAAAGGGACTTTATTTTGGCAGTAATGAGAGGAAGTCTTCACATACTGGATTAAACAAAGAAAGTCTTCGATATGTCTCTCCCGAACACTGGGAGTACATAAGTTCTCACTCTTACGAGGCCAGAGTTGTTTCAAATAGTATTTTTACATATAAATGTTGTCATTTGATTTCACATAAATGCAACACAATCTAGATGAAAGTTTCGTATATTGCTGAGTCTGAATTATTGCCAAGCAGAGAGTTAATAAAACAGTGTAAACTGAAAATGCATCAAACTATAGTAAAATCTAAAGCAGCACTTATAGATGCTCACATCTAACAGTTAAATATACTGCAGCAGGTTTCCCCCACATAACTCGCCTGCTGGTAGGGTCGCCAGTACACGGCCGGTGGGCTGTGTACTGTTGGCTCACTAGCAAGGCACTGTGGTGGTTTTCTGCTGACAGGAAATTTAAAAATATGACGTGGTAATTTTGTGTTTTTGGAAGACATTGAGAATACTTAAACACCAGAAATCTTAAAAATGGTAAACACATACAAATAAATGAAATAAAACAATTTTTCACTTTCACTTTAGTTAAATCCTGATTAACTTTTAGTTAAATTCTAAAATGTCAATCAACTGCATAATGTTGCTCACATTTAAGAGTAGAATAAATTGAAATTAACATTTCTAAAATGGAAACAATTAATATTGCTATTCTTCACTAAATATTCATGGGTGCAAAACTGCACCAGTTTTGTTTTAAGTTTTGTTGTTGTGTTTTCCTAAAAACTAGATTTGTTTAGTAATGTCTACTTTGGTGCAGTTTTTTGATTTGCTGGTTGTGATTGGTTATTATTTATCCAAGCAAATGCACCATTTGGAAGGAGGAATACTCTGATTGGACAAACAAGAGCTGTCTGTGATTGACTGATGATGTGGTTTGTTCAGATACACTTTGGCAAGTTGAAAGGATGGACACACAGGGCCAAATGCATGTCAGAAGACATCCATCCATCCATTTTCTGTTCACCTTTGTCCCAAATGGGGTCGGGAGGGTTGCTGGTGTCTATCTCCAGCTACATTCCAGGTGAGAGGCGGGGTACACCCTGGACAGGTCGCCAGACTGTTGCAGAGCAACACAGAGACATACAGGACACACAACCATTCACACACACACTCACACCTACGGAGAATTTAGAGAGACCAATTAATCTGACAGTCATGTTTTTGGACTGTGGAAGGAAGCCAGAGAAACCCACGGAAAAAACCCATAGTCCTGAGAGAACCCATGCATGCACAGGGAGAACATGCAAACTCCATCAACAAAGACCCCGGACCGGGATTCGAACCCAGGACCTTCTTGCTGCAAGGCAACAGCTCTACCAACTGTGCCACTGTGCAGCCCGTCAGAAGACATGTTTAGCAAAAGAGTATTGAATGTATATGACTGTGCCACACATTATTTTTTGTTCACAAACATATATGAGCTCAACATAAATCTCTAAATGTCCAATTATTACTCTATAATTGTGATTTTAGAGGTCTGTGTTGAGCAAGCGATGAGGCTTTTATAACGTACGTGAGCATTAATGAAGTATTCTCCAAAAACACAGTTTTGCATCTAAATGCTAGAAGACCCTGTTGAGTGAAAGCTGTTGAGATGCATGACCAGCGTGCGAGGCAAATGCACAGTCTTGGGGACAGGGGACAGCACAATTGGTGCATCCAGTTCAAAGCATATAAAGCCATCTTTGCTACAATAATAATCATCTTTAATTATGAAATCTCAAAGGGGTCATTGATGACAGAAAGCTACTAGATTGTCGCTACAGCTGCTCTGGGTAGGCAGACAGAAGTCTGGCTGCCGTTTTGCATCAGCTCTTCTAACCAACACCTGCAGGCAAAAAAGGTGGAGGGTTTTGCCCAGGAACACAAATGACAAGGACAGATGGATCAGTGGTTAGATTCCCGGTCAATTACAGGGTGAACTCCTGCCGCCGTCACCGTGTATCGTTTATACAAAAACTATGAAAAACAAATAAACAACAGATGCTTAGCCAGGCAAGCAAAGTCTGTTGTCTACAAGTGATGCTATAGTACAAACATGAGTACTGCTTTGTAATATATTATAGCAAAAATATAATAGACAAAGGATCAACTGCCCTTTTTTTCTATGGAGAACTTGTAGTACTACTGGTACTTATCCTACAGAAAGACATCATGGTGGATCACACTGTTCCCAGGTTTCCATCTCAAAAATTTGAGCGTATGATAAATAAATAATAACTTTGTATTTTTCGGAGATGACATAATCTTACCAGAAGAGACCGGGCGCTTAAAATGAATGAGAAGATGCGTCAAAGTATTCATTAGAGGGGGCTCATATGTATGCAACAAAACTTTGCACCTTTTTATTTGTTCACATTCCACCTTAGACAGATTTGTTCTGGGTTTTTTCAGCTGAATTGTATAACAGAAATTGTACATTGAATGTCTATCCAAAATACCACTGTAGAAGCACTGTATGCTTTACCGTATTTTCCAGACTATAAAGCGCACCATACTATAAGCTACAGCTACAAATTTTTTTGAAAAAAACAGGAAACGTACATATATAAGCCTCACTGGGCTATAAGCCGCTGGTATCTCCACCACTCTCGGTTTTCCATAAGGCCTAATAAACCTGCTGGATTCCTTCTGTACTGCCAGATTGATAGCCTTCAACTTAAGAGCTGCTTCATATGAGTTTGAAGAAATTTACTCGTCGTGCCTGCTGCTAGCATGTGGTTGTTCTAAATGAAATTCAGCACTTTCGTCTTTGATTTCCAATTTTGATTTCCAATTATTAATTTGAAAAACATGGGAAATAAGTAGCGGCATAGTCCAAAAAATACAGTAATTGCTTTGGACTGGGAATCAAACTCAGGACTGCTGTACAGAGGCCTCACGGCCACCGTACATTCTGCAGCCACTCCGTCTGCTAAGCTTCACTGCCTCGGTATTTTAATCTATATTCAAACATGATTTTCAAGCTCATCAGCAAACAGTTCATCAAATGGGATTAACAAAATCAGCAGCCACTATTTGAACATAAAATCAAAATTAAAACTCTGAAAGAAGGCTCCCATTAATAGCTGCTCCCACTTCCTGCTGGCATCATAAAAAGCAGCCTGGGCTGTGAAGAGCAAATCAACATCATGCAAGCTTAGTCTATCTCATTAAACACACTAATCAATGCTCACACAATACTGCGACAAACCCCAAGCGTGACAGAATTTCTATGATGATGTAATACATCCCGATAAGCGCCCTTCTCAGAGAAACACCAAAACCTTCTTTCAAAAATAATTCCACAAAAAGACAATTTAAGAATGGGTGAAGATTAAAGACACAGCTCTGATCCTTTCAGGCCTGAACTGCAGGCCAGTGGAAGGACTGAGTGGCACTGGGACATTGAGTGCAGATGTTTTCTGCCTCCGAGCAGTCCTGGACTCTCTGTGGTCCTGTAACCGGAAAGTGTGATGGGGTAGATTTAAACAGAACCTGCACTGGTTTTAGTCTAGAAACTGATGAGAAAATTACAGTTCTCCATCCAGTAGTCTCAGTAATATTCAGTATAAAACAATAGCAGCAGGGTCATTAAAGGCCTCGGAAGCAGCTGTGCAGAACTCAATACATTTGAAAGAAAAGCACTTTCACCCCATGCAGTACATAATCACTTCTTCTTATTGTTGTGGCTGCTGGAGAGCACCTCACGGTTTGCTGTTGTCAAGATACATTTCAGCAGTGGCTAATAAGGTTGGATTGTATGGTCATCATTATGCAATAATTCAAAGAAAAGTGTTATTCTGATTGAATTGTAAATAACTCTTTTCGTGCAATTGGAGAAACCGTGCCAATACAGCACCAATTAACTCCTGCTGCAGACTGACCCATTGAGCACTAAAATCCAATGACAGACCTGTCATCATCTCATAAAAAAGTCAAAGGGCTGTCCTCAGAGAGGAAATGGCTGCCACTGTCTGAGCCTCCCAACAGAGCAGCGGAGACACCGCTTCTATCGCCTCCTTCTTTCTCCCAGCGGTAAATATGAGAGCAGCACTTTGACCTCCAGGAGTATCTCAGCGTTTCATCGCAGCACTGTACGTCAAGCCTGATCACTGCCAACATTTGAGAAGCACATGACTGTCAAGGATGAAGAATGTAGCTGTCAGCTCAGCTCTGCTCCTCACCTGAACATGACCAGTTTAAACACTGATGTCACACCCACCATATAGTTCAGGGAGGCAAACAGATCAAATGGTGGCAACGCCTCTCGTGGATTTACTGCTGCAAGCCCCTTTTACTTTTTAACATGACATGAAAGGGCAGCCATGTAAGTTGAGACAATTCTTCTTCATTCATAATGATAACATTCACTGTTATCATTGAGAAAACTCAGCTCAACGTGTTGGTCTTGTTAATGGGGCTAGAGGTAAAAGATGTATTACAAATATAAATATATTAGTTATCAGGGAAGCCAATGCTCAAATGCCATACACCACAATATGCATTATATAGAATGGCCAACAAAGGAGAGAAAAAGCTTTTGCTTAAAAATGTTACGTAATAATGTACTTGTTTTCTTTATTCTCATAAACACTCAGCCAAAAAGTGACTTTGTCACAGCAAAGCTGATTATGTTTTCTCCAGTTCCATCACATTTAACCACACAGTGCATATGTATTATTTGTCCTGCAAGCTGCTATTTCAGAAGGTAAGAACCTTTTACAAAAACATAATGCAATGAGCCAATATTCTGTTTAAATTGTCATGGATTATAATCAGAAAGATGATTATAACATTTAAATGAAAGATAAAAGCCAATTGTATCAATTGTGATACAAAACAAATGCAAACAATGTTTCAAATGTCTGTTATTTGTATTGATGAAACCATGCGAAACAGAGAATATTTTGATAATTATATTTCATATCATTCTTTACAGAGTTCATCTATCTAAACATATTCAAAATTTCAACTCAATCCAGTTTATTTTATTTAATATGGTAATAATTTTTCTGTGGTGTTTTACATTGATTTGTGTACACGTCAGGTCTGATCACTGCTGAGCCAACATCTGTTGACTGTCAAGGATAAAGACAGTCACGACTAGAGAATATTTTATACTCTGTAATTCAAAGCATTCAAATTGTTTCAATTGTTTGAGATTTGCAACTTCAGCCTTGAAAATACAAAGCAACAACCCAACATGTTAGTTTCACAAACATGCCTATAAGCATGTGACCATGTTGATGTTTGTTATCATACCAATAGTGTTCATATGGAGAAAAGTGGTTGACAGAAAGTTTTTAGCCATAAAATTCAACATTTAAAAAAAAAAAAGTCTAACCTATGACAAAAAAGAACTCTAATAATACTGAAAAACTGGAATAAGATTCACTTTTGCCAAAAGGATCCACTGATTATTATAGTTCTAATAATGCCATCTAAGGCATTTATTGTACTATTGATACAAATAGGAAGATAGAATAAGCATTTTTCTGCTACTTGGAAGATATACTGCTTACTGGTTTCAACTGTGTTTCTACAAGAGTAACAGGGAGCATCCCTTCAGCATGACACTGCCACTGCCAAATTTTTTTTATCAAACTCCTTGCAAGTTCAGATTTAGTCAATAGTTGAAAACTGCTTATTTTTGTAGGTTTGTTTTATGCTGTCTACCATGTTGCACTACCCTATTCGTAGGACATGCCAGGTTCTAGATAGCCAAAACATGGACATCATGACATGTCCATCTCCCATGCCTCATACAACACTCTTTTCCTATCATTGCATACCGACAACTCATCATGAGATCTTTACTGTTTCCAGTCCATCTCTAGAGCTGCTCCTTAAACTTCTCTACAGCTTCCATCAATAATCCAGCTGATAGAAAATAGTCTGTTCAATTATAAACACATGACTTTAATCAGGAACTCAGACAGGGAATACAACAAATGAATTGATGGTGAAACAATAAAATTCTAGTTTAGAGCAGGGACAAAAATTAAATTACATGTTTGGCATTTGAATGCATTTTTCTTTTCAGTGCTTTAAGCATATCTTGGATGTTCTAGATTACGTGAGATCACAGGCACACTGGGTTTCTGAGAAAGGACAAGTTCTTACGGGATTTGTTGTGAGTGGTTGTAATAAGCTTAGGCCTGTCACAATAACAAATTTTGCTGGATGATAATTTGTTATTACGACAAACAGTTATTTTAAGACCGTTTTAAGTAATATAATAGTAATGGTAAAATAATGCAAGAACACATACTCAAATATCAATAAACTTTAAATTCTAGTAAACATTTAACGCTGGAACAGGAAGACATTTTAAATATCAGAGATAAATAAACAAAACAAGAGAACCAGCAGATGAAATGGACAGTGAGTCTCTGTAAACAAAATTGTCTTTCAAAAAATGGGCTGGATGAAATCAAAGCAGACTGAATACTGAAGTCACCCAGTTTATGACAGAAAGGGAGGAAAATATTCAGCTTGTTTTAATTCATCATGTGAATGATTGATTTATTAATTATTGTGACAAGACTAAATAAATCACATACAAGTAAAATATACATATTTTTTTAAAAACGTGAAATTTAAGACAAAATCTGAGAATACTCCAGACAAAAGAGTGGTATTTATGTTTAAATAAATAACTCAGCACAGGACTAAAAATACATTTGTTCCACTAACTGAAGTGGAACTTATATACTTGACCATATTTGACCAGGACTTGTAAACATGCTGCTTTGAGCAGTGGTCCTGTGGTGGCAAAAAATAATTTTATTTACTCTTGATTTTAAGTCTGGAAACATTGGACATTATGATACTGTCCAAAGCAACAGCCAAAATATAATATAAACATAATTCTCATCTCTGTTGACCGTTTTCCACTCAGCCGTCTCTCTGGACCTGACGATCCAAAGCTGGACGTTGTAATTTCCAGATGATATGGCTGCGGGCAACACAATGTCTTATTTTATATTTAAGCAGACACTCACTCTCAGTACATCCTCCTAGAAACATCTTGCAGAAGCACATACCCCAACATTTTTATAACATGTTCAATATACTGTTGTCTTCAAAAATGTATAAACAACATCACATCTGTCGGGATGACATTGTGTGATTTTGCAAACCAGCTGATGTTGATGCTGCATTTACTACTTTGAAAAAGGGTCTTAGGTGTGGCTTACTGTGAAACTCAAAGTTTGAGCTTAGTTTACCCCTTACTGTTAAATCAAGCCAGTCTTTGAATTAACAGTAAAATAAAGAAAAAAGCTGACAAAGCCTCAGGAGTCTGGTTTTAAAATGGAATGGCATTTTGAAAAATGACTACTTTGTGTGACTTGAAGTTTCTGAAGGTTTGTGTTCCTCTGTATGTTAGCTATAAAACCAGCTCAATAAAATTATTTATTTAAAATACAGACCTATTTTTCAACAAGAACTCATCGAAATATTATCCTAAATGTATTTCCAACAATTGCAAATTAAGACTTCAAGCAACAGAAACATACCAATTAGAACATGCAAGTAACCAGAGCAGAGACTGAAGCTTACTAAAAAAAAAGTGTTTGTTTTTAACATGTTAAATTTGCATCCTCAGCAGGACAACACAGCGCAGACAGGCCTTGGCGCAGTTGAACAGCCCACCAGCCCGTGTTGGGTGAGTGTTCAGTGGGCTGCAGGCTGTCTGGAGATGATGCTCTCATGTAGCCGAACCTCGGCAGAACATCCAGCTGCGGCCACTCGGCACTTTGTTCAGCCCAGAGAGCACCAAGCAGCGGAACAGAATGAAACCTGTTTGCTTGACCTTCATCCACTCACTACTACTCATCAACTTTTTCACATGTACAACAAAAACTAGAGATGACAACCAGCAGCATCAGCCACGGTCACGGCGCCCCTCCAGCCAGGCGTGAAGCCCCGCCAGCGGCAGCATCGGCAGCTCCAGTCGCGTAGCCGCGGCGCTGACAGGTGCCATACTCACAGTGAGACGCGGCTGATGCTCCGCTGAGGACACTCGCAGTGCAAAGAAGAACCACAGGAAACAGAACATCCATCTTCCCGGCTGTGTTGCGCTGTTATCTATCCGAGAATCCGCACACAGGGTCCTGGTTGTTCCTCCAGCTCGGAGGGATGGTGGGAGTCTAGTGTGGAGAAGCAGACCTCTCCCACGATGGCACGCCCTCCCTCCTCCCTGTGAGGTACAGCCCACCTCCCTCTCCTTATCCCCTCCCTCCCTGCCTGACTGCCTCCCCCCGTCTGTGTCTGTTTCAAGGTTTATTGGCAGAACGAGAGAACCGGGCTGCCCAATCATTGCTGCTGTAAAAACAGAACAACGGCAAAGATCCACAGAGAACAGCAACGCTTCCTCCTGAGGCTGTGCATTAAGAAAACCTATCAGGACAAAACAAACTGTGTGTAACAGCCTGGACATAAATTCGTTCATCCTGACAAGCAGCACCTCAAAGTCAGGTTCTTTCTTAATTCTTCAGGCTTTATTTAAAGATCAAACATATTCGAACCGTTTCTGGTCTCTTGTTTGACATTTGAATGGCTGAGGAAAGGTCAGTTAAACTGCTCAGACGTGGATCTGTTTTTGCAGTAAAATGGCTCTCCACACACCCATGATAAAATGTTAAGAAGAAATTGATTTTGAAACTTCAACACATTTTATGAAACATAGTTTGTCCTGTATACCCTTCCATCAATACAGAGTTTACCATTTTAAAACTGCCATTTAAAGCATGACGTGGTTTCTTCATCTTCAACAAGAAAATGTTGCTGTAAACACAAACATTTTTTTTCACTTTTCAGAAAGTGAAGATTTTTCTTCTTTATCTCTGTTAGTCCTCTGCTGACTTGTTCCTTCTTATCCTGTTACCTGTCACATGGAGTTCATCTGATTCATTCAAAGTAGAGCAGTCGTAAACAATAATTTTAATCATTAAATAATCTATTGATTTTTCTGACAATTAATTGAGCAATCAAATTTAAGTTTTGATCAAGTAAAATACTGGTAAGTACTGGGATAACAGCAGTATTAATATTGGATATAGCAAATATTCTAGTTTTTTGAATATGACTATCCTGTAGCCCATCTGACAGATCTGTTTTATTATTTGACAGTGAAGTACCTGGTGATTTTGTTTTGAAGTACATGAATGCAACCTATTTACTGTGTTTTAGGCTGGAAAAACAAGCCCTACAGGCTCTCCTGGTTTCAACCAAAGACATTGTTACCACAAAAACTGAAGTAAAACCATTTACTTCTATTGCTGACTTTCACCATTTCAGTGACTGTCAGTTCTTAATTATGGGTTGTAACTATGGCAACATATCACAACAGAAGCGAAATGTGCGATAGGACCATTGGTATTTTTGGCAAAAAGCCACTTAGTCCTGACTATAACTTAGTCCTGTCAGGACTAAGTTATAATAACTATGCAAAAGGGTTTTTAGCCAGAAACATCCATGCTGCATAAAAGACATTGTAATAAGCAATACAACAGCAATAAATGCATATCAATATGAGCTGAGAAAAAAAGCTACTATTCTTTTTATGTCTGTCTTTAAGGCTCAAAATACAAATAAATTCAAAACACAAATGTGTCTTTGTCTCTGGGGGGCAGGGGGTTTGGGAGCACCACTGGCATCATTAAAAAACAGAGACTCCATCTGACAACACAGTTATGACTTGTGAATTATACATAGTGACCTGATTCTATTGGGGAAGTTGTACAATTCTAAATTAAATATGTTTTTGCTTTAGATGTTGCATCCATCCATTTTCATGTCACCTTTAGTTTCAACATCATCTCCTTTTGCAATAACTCAGTGAGGAAGAACACAACAAAACATATGTAGATTATTTAATCTTTACTTCAAAATCCTTTTCTCTGACAACCTAGTTTGAACTGTGGTTCAAACTAGGTAAAATGTTCTGAAAAATGCTCTCCTTTTGACATGTAGTTGAAATAAAAAGAACAATATAGAGCTAGACAATATATAGGTAAAACCAGAAATTTTTATAATATAAATAATGTATTTTAGGTTTCCTTCAACAACCCTCATTACAGTTTGCTGGAATTTTTTCCCATTCCTGTCACATCAGGTGGACAGGAGTCAGATTTGTAGGTCGTCTCTCTCACACACGCCTTTTAACCTGTGCTCACAGATTTTCTACGGAATGAGTTCAGAGCTTTGTGATGGCCACTCAGCTTATTCTTTTAAGCTAGTTTGTAATTAACTTGGTAGTACACTTAAGGACATTGCCCGATTGGACATCCCATCAGATTCCAAGCTCAGGCTTTTTCAATACTGTCTTGGAATGTTGTGATGAGCCATTATTTGCAAGTTTCCCCCATTTTACTCTAGACCCAATGATGGTCTAATGACAAGTTTTAGTTTAGGATATGTTTTCAAATATTAAGTTCAGTGAGGTCATTGGAAAACATTGTGGAAATGGCGTCTTTCTCGTTGAATGCCTTTCTAGCTGCCCTTCCGAACAGGATTCATTTCTCTGGATATTGAGAATCCCTTCAGCCAGCCTCTTTACAAGGTCTTTTGCTTCTGGGAGTTGTTACGCACCAATACACGTCCATCTCTGGGACACAGAACCTGTCTCCTTACTAAAGGCAGTGGGCGTTAGACTTTCCCATGCTGCTTTAACACATTCAATGACACATACAATGAACTACACTTGTGGAGGTCTTCCTACCATCCAAGCTGATTTTTTTTTTTTTACATTTATTTTTTCTTGATGTCACTAAAGAAAGCAGTGCTTTTGGTAGATTGTCTCAAACTCCATTCACAGGTGTGCTTCCATTTAAATCAGATATTTTTATGGGAAATTCTGGATTGTAAGTGAACCGAAAGAATACATTGTCAAGAGGTGATATTGTGTGTTTAGCAGGTACATAGAGCAATTTTATAGTATAGCTAAGTAACTATGTTACCATCAGTTGTTATAAAAGTGCCATGTATATCAAATATGACTGTAATTTAATGCCTTGAAATTGGAGCTCTGTCTATTTAAAACCTCCTGCTCTTTCTGAAACTCTGCCTTCAGGAAGTCATCGCAGCTCCTTAGCTCCTTAACCCTTTAACAACATTTTTACCAGCATTGCTCTGAGAAATAGCTCCTATAATGAGCTCAGCAGATTCTAATTTCCACCAAGTGTTTGCTAATTGCTGCTGGGTAGTCTGAAGGAACCGGGTAGGGGAGTCGGTGGGGGCAGAGGGCTGCTCTGTGAGGTGGGAGCTCTGACACTTGGAATCTGCAGCACTGAGGATGAGCTGGGCCTTAAAGATGGTGTTAGGTCCACGCAGGCATTTTGCACAGCTGAATGATCAAAAGATTTCTCAAACATGCATAAAAGAATCACATTAACACTCCAGGTGTGTCTTTGATGAGGAAATAATATTACGACATGATGTATAGCTCAAAAAAGTGGATTTTATATAATACAGCATCTAAAAAGCTGAATTCTGTCATTTTCCTGGTATGTAGAGAATAGAAAAAGTCTAGGTAAATCTAAACTTTTTCTGACCTGAAACAAAAAAGCTTTGATGGTGAGAGCTAAATGATCTCTGTGTTTATACAAAGTGTGTGTGGTAGGAGCATAGTGGAGGAGCACAGAATTAATTAACTCAGCAGATAGATTTGAGAATCTTGGTCATTACTGCTCCTTGCATAGATAAGTTGGTTTATCTTTTGCTTCCATAGCAACAAGAGTTTCAACCAACTTTATTTTTGCTGTGACAGTATGTTGTATTCTTGGAGTTTTGTTTTTCTAAAGTCCTTCATTGTGCATGCCGGCTGTGTTGGCAGACTCCTCTCAGTCTGTTCTATCAGACTTGCCAAGATTTGCTGTGACAAGCCGTGTCAATGGCCAATTTATGGTCACTCAGTCCTTTTTGGAGTGATGTCTGTGATTGCTCATACTGCCCAAATAATGTGCTGCTCTGTGTGTTGTGTTTAACAGATGACTGATGCACTTCCCTTTTTTGTCAGCTCTAAACCGGTTGATCAGAGGCCATCGGCTAAGTGTCCTGACTGAGCAGCTGGCTTAACTTCAGTTCTGAACATCTTCCTCTCTTTGCACTAAACAGATTTGTGCTCCTGGAAAATCTAATCCTCTTCTTCTAAAAAACTTCACACCTAAACACAAATTAATAGGGATTTATAGGAACAATTACCAGGAATTGGTGAAGCAGGTCACAAAATTCATAGACTGAAAGCATTTCTGCTTAGGTTTAGATAAAACTACAGAATCAGATACTTTAAAGACCATAAAACGCAGCTTTGGAACATCAAACAAGAGTCATTTGTCTAAAATAAACCACTCACATCATGATAAGTTATTCATACTTACAAAATGAAAACCACAAGATGATTTTTCAACTTAACACCTGGTGAAAATATTGTGGGTGATGTAAAACTATTTTACCATAATTATTTGATATGTGTGCTTACTGCGTTTTTTTTATGACCAGAGGGGTAACCTCATCTAACACACTCCCTTTACTACAATGTAAACATGATCACTTATTCTACCTGTACACCCACCCACGTTGCTGCTTTATAGCTCATGTACACATACAGTTGAAGATATTATGCCAAAATTCATTTGCATTCTCTGTTCACCACTCAGTTTCAAAATTCTTTTCATTTTCTGAAAAACTTCACAGCAACAGACCTGAAGACCTGAAGACCTGAATCATTCATGATTCATGAGCCTCATGGTCTTTTTTTGGTATCTTTCAGGAAGAAAATCATTTTTTTAATATAGATTTTTCTTTTTTTTCTATAAAATTGTTGACATCAGTATAAATGTCTGTCCTTTTGTCAATTCTTATTACATTGGAAACAGAAGCTTACATACACTGAATAAAGAGAAACATGTACATTTTTCTTACATGTTCACACCCAATTCTTTTCTTTTTACATCAGTTAGAATTATTACAAATAGTTACATTTGTTCAATTCAATAATGATCAAAAGTTTCATGAATTGTCTGAGAGAAAATGGCCCACAGGGTGTAAGGAAGAGAACACAAGAGACTAGGAAAAGAACATAACACTAAAGAATAACTGGAGCTAAGAAACATAAATAAAGAAGACTAACAAGGAATAACTAAGATAGGACTGGACAATATTTTTTCCCCTTTTAATTCATTGTGTGTACATTTGTGGTTTCAACTGTAATTTTAGATTTGTTGGTGAGTTAATGTTCTTTTTGTTTATTGGTCAGTTGGACTTATTGATTGGTTTAATATTTCTGTTTGGCTCATTTGCTGATTGGATGGACAGATAGACGGATGGATGGACGACCTTTAAGCCTCCTGAACTCCAGCAGACATTTTCTTTGCCAGCACAGGTTTGCACTACGAGCCATTAAGACATGTTGTAAAACTATTACAGCATTATATAGAGGAACATCATTTCAGCAGAACACGCCCTGCAAGGCAAATACAGAAATACATAACATATAGTCAGTTAAAATTAGATTTCACACTATGTCATGAACAGGCAAAAGCTAATAGGAGCAAGAAGACAAGACAGATTTCCAAGCAGCTCAGTGGAATTCCATGTGTTGTTGAGTTGCTTTTCCCTCAGGCTGCGACACATATTGTTCCTTTGCTTTCAGTCACTTTATTCCCTCTGCACTTGCTGAATTTAGATTTGGGCTGATGCTGTATCCAGTGTGAGGCATCTCATAACTTTCTATTATATAAACAATCCTACCAAAAAGTTTGGATCATTCAGAAAGTTTACATCATTTCTTTTTTAAGCAGCTGTTTGAGTCATGCAAGTTAACTGAAAATAACCCCTGGGGTTCTCTAGGAGGATCCAGATTCATCAGGAAAAGACCAGGTCAGGATCCAAAACCTGGACATTCTTGCATTTAGATGACACAGACAGCATCACAACCACTGTCCAGTTCTTATAAATGTAATTTGATGATTTTATTTTTTTTTTTATTTCTTATGATTGTTGTCTTTGTTTATTTATCCAATAGTACTACTAAGTACCATTCCTCTGCTGCTGCTAACATCAACCTCTGTGTCTCTTATAGGAGAGAAAAATTGTCTTTTCTCTCTACCTCTGAAATGGCCCTCTCTGGCTTTCATGTTCTATAGAGGAAAGCAGCTTATACAACTGGACTTACTGTCCTAAAAATCAAAAACATGCTCATAGCTCTAATTACTGTACAGTGGGAAAAGCGTAGTAAAGATCTCTGTATAATTGTTGCCTGAAAACATCTTAGATCATTGGTAGATGATCTTTTGCAAGAGGAGCATAGCAACATTAAACTTTAACTACATAACAGTGCCATAGCATTCCACATTCATTCTGCTCATTTGAAAGTGACTTTACCTTTGTAAAGACTTTAACTTTCTTATAGACTATGACAATATTCTTATAGTATATAAGAATATTCTAAGTCTTAAAGAAGACTTAGAATAGTCTTCTATAAGAATATTGAACAGGCAAAAGCTAATAGGAGCAAATAGGTTAACATCTGAAATTGACAGATGTTAACCTACTTACTGTATAGTGCAAGAATATTTAAAAGTTGAGCATAATGTAACTCAAACGTGTTATAAATGACTGGGGTGCAATGTATTAGATCCATGATCGCTCCTGTGATCACATACAGCTTCCTCACATCATCCCATTCCATCCCAGTGTAACATGGAGAAATTAAACCTGGATCCTGTTGTCTGTAGCATTTCCAGTTGTAATAGTTTCATTAGCGCTTCTTGTTTTTGATGTTTTTCCCAGCTTCTGAGCTGTGTCCGGTTCAGCTACAGCTGCGCTGTTTAGGGTCTATTGTTGGTCCAGAAACAGCTGTTTATGTAATGCTCAGAACAGAGGACCCAGAATTTCAGCCAGACACAATAGAAAATCAAATGGTGTATTAACAATGAGTGTATGGGACAGCCGACCACCAGGAATGGAACTGGAACCACCAAGAACAGAGAAGCAAGTTAGTGGCTTGTATTCCTGGGGTCAAAAGGCTTGATAAGCTTGATAAGTGGCTTTTCTGGATTGCTTTGATGGACCAGGTGAGACCGAAACCTTGGCACATGTGCCGAGCAAACAAGATGAAACCCCATGTCGGTGTGCGTGTCACTTTAAGGAAAACCACGTGACTGATACTGTTCCCGTTTCATTTGGATGTGAGCGTGCCAAATTATATTGATGAGGGAGCAACTGTGTTGACACATTTGTGGGTTTTGTTGGAGATACTTTATGTATTTTGGTTTGCGTTGGTTTTTGGCTCGCATTTGACTACCGGCATAGATCAACCAAAGAAGAGGATGTTTTCTCCCATCTGGGATCATTTTTGTCTTATAACGGAAAATAATTATTCCATTCTCATTTCCACCTTTGATCATTATTTCTTCTGATTACTCAAATTCCTTTCCATGTGATATTTGAGTTAGTTTACATGGATTAGCTTTTATTTATATTGTAGGTGAAAAATGTAGGATTTGCTCCCAGGTTTTGTCTTACTGTAACCGGAGCACTTCCACAATGCTGAGGCATCAATGTTCCCGGCATGAGGGGGAGGAACCTTTTAACAATCCTGTCTTTATTGAATTTGCTTGCAATGGCTTTCTAAATCCAGCAGATGTCCCTGTAAGTGACAAAGAAACACAGTCTCAGCACAGTGTCGACACAGTTTGGGAAATGTGCCACACACCCAGTGACGCCTCAATCTGCCCATCACTAACAGAAACAGTTCACGCACTTGAAGACAATCTCAGGCAGACAAATCCAGGGACGAAGCAGGAGGCAGCAGTGGAGAGGCAGAAACAGGGTCGTATCCAGAAATCAGAAGCCAGTTAGTGATGTTACGTGATGAGCCGAGGCTTCGAGGCGTGTGTCGAGTAATGGAGGGGGCGTTTCCGTAAAGCGCGTATCGAGGCTTGCTTCATTTAGGGGAGGAGCCGAAAACGATGACGTCCGAAGCCTCGCTGCCCGGCTGTACCACGTGACTGCTTCGGGAAATGGCTCAGATTTTGTCGCCCGGTTTGACAGCTTTATAAACCCCACAGGCTCCATTCAAAATGTGGGTTGTTGTAGGCGAGTTGCGGTCATTTGAGAGAGTGGATAGAGTTTTGATAGTTTGGATAGCAGAGTTTGGATAGTGGTTATTTAGTTTGAGACAGTTAGTTTGGTGTTTGGAGAGTTTAGGAGAGAGAGAGATAGATAGGAGATTTAGGAGCGCGAAGACAGGATAGGAGTAGGATGGAGCCAGCGAGAGGTAAGGTGAACTGAACATTTGCAGATGCATTAGGTTTGCTTATGAGGAACTGTATTTTTCACTGTTTCTTATTTTCTGTAAAGTTTAGGTGTTTATTGTGCACCAAGGAGTTGGGGTACAATAATAACACCTCATCCATGCTAAGACACTACCGTGCCTTGCATGAGAATAGGGAGGAAACTGGAGCTTCACCCAGCCAAGGTATTTCATTACTATACTATATACTATACTATAATCATCGGTCACTGTACCCCAATCTGTACAAACTTGCACTTATTTATTTATGCACCCCGGCATCATGTGTGCCATGTGAGCGTGTCTTTTCAAAGGCTGGAGAAGTAGTGTCAAAAAAGAGAAATCGTTTGAAACCTAAAACTGTGGAGAAATTGTTGTTTCTTAAAAAAAATGAATGAAATCATCCAAGTTACACAAGCATTAGCCTATTCACTACCCCCTCCCTAGTTCCACAAGCACTTTCACTGTCCCCTGCCTGATTAAGCTCATGCCATTTTTCTAGAGTCACAGAAAAGCATTATTACACAACATGCCATATCACATGACACTACTATTTTGGGAATAATTACACACAGAGAATACATTCAAACAATATTTTATTGTTCAAACAATATTTTATTGTACATATATGTACACCTTTTGTGAAGTTATTCCCAAGACCCATAATAGACAAAAATTCAATGCATCACATGTGTTAAGATACAGCGGGCTGTGATTGTACACCTAGCCAGTAGGTGGTGTCGTGTGCACATGAAGCCTCAAGAAATGAACCCTTTCTCGAACCAATTGGCTCAAGTGGTACAATGCCTCATGAGGCTTCATCTCACCATCACTAGAAGCCAGTGAAGTATCCGATGTGGGCTAGGCAAAACAGGGGAATCCAGGAGACAAGAAACATGGTCATGATCGTGGTCAGGCAAAGGAGGCAACGCTGGATATCTACTCACACCGAAGGCTTTCAAAATCTGGCACTGTCTGTAGTATAACTGCTGGTGAACAGGTGGATGACATGAGCCGGATTGTGCACCAGGTGAACCAGGTGAACCAGATGAGTTGATTGGAGAGATGAAAACTGAGGAGGAAGACAAAGCAGTCAGATGGACCAGAATCATGACAGGTTGGCCTTGGTCCAGTCGGATCTGTAGATTTAGTTCAGAAGGCAGTATAGGTCTGTTAGCATTTCAAAGAGCTTGAAGCACTGCCTGTCTCAGCAGCTGTATGGCTTTTATTTTTAGCTCACTAAAGTAAGGATCACCTGTTAGAGCCAACTTTGTTTTACTGTTACACATGACTCAAAGTATTATGGAGATAAATGTACAGATTAAGTCCTTTGGAAGTTGTTTTCCGCTCCAGCTCTGGCACTGTGATCTTCTTTCTTTCATGTCCAAGATAACCTCTTTTTTTTTTTTTTTATTACAGCCAACAGTGACACGATGTGGCATTATCTAAAATTACACTATGAAATGCAATACGATAAACAAAAACTCAAGTCAAGGTAGCCTTCCTGTGTTAATCTGTAGATTCCAGTACAGAATGGACCATTATGCATCATCAACCCATCAGGTGAGAAAATGGTCACCTCCATGGGTGAAAAATCTAACAAAAGATGTAAATTTTTGGAGTAATTATGGGTTTTGGAGTATCACAAACAGCAATTCTTTAGTTAATTGGAAAATACAACATATTTAGGCCAACATGTTCAACTAATCCTGGATCCCTTTAACAAAGGGCCACAGAACATTCACTAAAGGTTTTTTCTTCTCTTCCAATGTCTGAGAGAGTAGCTGCACCTTTCAGTTCAAGACTCTTCCACATGTAAAACACTCCTCTATGATCTGAAGGAAACACTTTATTCTGTTCACACCAGAAGCAAAGGCTGAGATTTAGAGACACTGATTGGCACTCAGACAGCATTACACTCAAAGTGAGCATTAGAGAACCCCCTGCGGTGCTGCCAGAAGGACTCTGCATGGTGTGCAGTTTACCACTTTTCAAAAAGAAAAGCTAAAATGTTTGAACTAATCTAATCAGAAGAATTAAAATGAAATCACCCAGAGTTCCATTTGTTTTGCAAAAAGAATTTTAAAAAATCACCAGACAACCACCTCTAGAAGCTTTTTCATCTCATTTTCTAAACATTACAGCTATTAAAATAACCGAATCATACAGGAGTCAGAGCTCCTTTTATCACAGGTTAGCAGTAAGACAGGGATTTGTGGCTATAATCTTTAAAAATGAAGAAAGCTGATATAAAAGTGTGATGTTCAACACTGCAAGTATTAAAGGGTGCAAAACAATTCACTGCAAACATTTTAAAAATAGAAAGTATTGTATAAGCTGATTTAAAAAGTATCTCCCTGTGTGTTGTTTCTTTGAAGTGTCAGGCAGCATCCTCTGACACACTGCACCTTTAAATTGGTTTAATATTCTTACATGAAGCAGGGAATAAAACATCATTTGTCCTCTGTAGCACAGAGATTAACAGTCTGCTGAAGGACATCACAATAATACCGGTTGGAGATTTCAAAAAGTTGTTTTAATTTGCCTCTTGTGTTTCTCGCAGAAAGATATTTCATGATTTAACCAGAATAATGAAGGCTGCATAAATATTTGCAACAAGATGGTCCCTCAGACAGCTTTCTAATGACTGCATCCATGCTTGAATTCAGGGTGAGATCTCTTTACAGCCAGGAAATGGAACTTTTACTTACTTCCATCTGCTTTCTGCCTAGTTGGACACTGATTGTGAAGGAGAACTTTTCCCTCAAGGACGTTATCAGCAGAGGTGCTCAGGCCTAAATGTGAGAGATCTTTGCATTGGAAAAGTCCTGCTCATCCATCATCTGCAAGAAAGAAACTCTCAGCTGGGCCTGTGTTTCCCAAATTAAATTCTCCACAGTGTCTGCATCAGAGGACGATTCGCTCTGTAGTTTGATAGAAGAGAAAGGATTCCAGAAGAACTGTCATCAGGAAGTTGTCACAGATTCAGGTGATTTGAAAACAGAAGCACAGACTTTGTCCAATGGGACGTTTAAAAAGTGTGGGGTGGGCAACAGCCTCAGAATTCCAATGCCACAAAAGAAATTTGATTTAGCTTAAATGTGCTTTAATATTTTTATGCTACTAAGATAATATGCAAATTGACTTTTCAAATTATCTACAGCTGTCGTCATTGGAACAAGTGTTCCTAAATGTTCTTTTCATTTGAGCTGAAAGTCATGAAAGGATCAAAGCAGCTCACACTGCAAGAAGCTGCACACCAGAAAGCTCACAATAGGAAAAGAAAACATTCATTTTAGCCACTTCATTTTAATTGCATGGATTATGAGATCATTTCCAAAGCCAATGTTTCTTCTTTCTCTGCTGATCCTGTTCTTCTCTGCTTTATTGTTCTCCTGAAAATATAATTCAGTTCTTTCATGCTTTTATTCTAATCATGTGGCTATTTCAGTTCGCTCAAGAAATATGTCCTCATGGGGAACAAGAAAGTGGTAGTCATTACAGAGTGGAATCCACCGAGGCAGTCAGAACACTCTTTTATCCTCTCAAAAGCCAAGATGACATTACTTTAGAAAAATAAAGATCATGTATTCACAAAAGTTTCCTCCTTTTCTGCTGTGACCTGATTAATCTTTTCACTTCATTCTCTGGCAGACAATGGCCACTAGGTTCCAACAGAGCCTTTGGAAAAGTTCAGACTTGCTCTACCGTTGTGAAATCAACTCAAGGGAAAATCAACTAATAAAACAATTGAACACATAGAAGGAAGCAAGATACTGTCTTTCAAAAATTTAACCCACAGCAGGGAAACATCCAGAGGTCTGTCGTTCTGTTCAACTTAAGAAAATAGGCAAGAATAAAATACTACATCAGTCAGCTATTCCTGTAATGGGTGAGTGTTTCTACATTTCTCTGGACTGTGACCTCATAAATCACAGCAACACCTTATAACAAGCTGCATATGTTAAACCTGGGGTGGATTTTCACTTCCTACATGAGTCTAAATATTGTTGCAGGCACAAAGCGCTCTCCAGCTATCCAATTATTTCCAAAGACAAAACAAAAAAAACAACAATTTTCTTCAGCAGCATCAACTGTTTGCTCTTTTAGATCTCAGTAATTATGTCACATCTGCACAGCTCCTCGACAGCAATCGGGCTCTCCAGGTTGGAGCAGCTGAATTAGACACGAGCGAGTGGATCAGCATCTTCATGGCCTCCTCTGCTGAGAGCACAGTGTGGAGCTGTCAGCTCACTTTTCTTCTGTGCCATAAAACAAACATTAAAACCATTACACCTCCACTTGATGCCTGCTCTACTCTTTCATCTCACAGGCTCACAAAGTGTGAGGGCTTTCCTAACACACTGTGCACTCAAACCTAATCACAATCCCATAGTTTCATTTGACATATTTAATAATAGATGAACTGACTGCAGTTATTCTTTCCGTTTCATTCCTCATCTCTTTCTGTATTGACTTCCACTTTTCACACAGAACTTTTAAAAGAAGTCATGTTCAGTAAAAATGGAATCAGCTTATTTGAGTCTCATAGAGTGCAGTCTAAAGCACAGAACAGCAGTTAACTTACAGAACAGCTATTAAATGGACCTACAGCTAAACTCATTCTTAGCTTTAAGCTTTATTGGTTTAGTACATTTAAAGGGGACTAAAGCAGTACCTGATATTGTGATTTTGAGAATAAAATTATATTTTAATAAGACTTTTTTTTTTCACAAATGTGAATTGAAATTTGACCATGCTTCAGAAGACTTGTAGGCAGTGTAGAACTTCCCTTTCCATGGTTGATCAGCACATTTATATTGTGCAAAGGTAACTTTGCGCTAAAAAGTGCTCTTTTTGCGCTGTCACATACATCCCACGTGGAGCATAGTTATCTAGTTTAAATTTTATGTAATTATTTGAAGTTCTGAGCACTGTACAAATTCATAAACTGAAGTAGTCCTTTAGTACCAATACGGAGCTTCAGAGTAGATTTTAACTGCAGAGCCATTAGTGGTTAATAGTGTTTTGTGATATTCTTATAATGATTACCATCTCTTTGTAGTAGAAGGAGAGGGAGGAGGACATGCGGCAAATGCTGCCGGGTCCGAGAATCGAACCCGCGATGGCCGCGTTGAGGAATCAAGGCCTCCAAATGTGGGTCGCGCCATCCCCCACGCCAACACGGCACGCCCCAAAAGACAAGGTTTTTTATCCTTTTTCCTTTTTTTAAAAAAACCCCCATAATTTTCCTTATATTTACACATTCTCAGGATCTAATTTATAAAGTAAATAGCACTATTAAAATTGTGATGGCAAGCCCACATGTGTATCAGGCCTGTCAGTGAGAATCAGCAGCATTGGTTCATTTAAGGGATGAGTGAAGCCGTTCTGAGGGTTTTTGCTTTTGCTCCATGCTGCTGTCAGCTGCAGGTGGAGGACTGGGCCACCATAAGCTGCTGATTAGCAGGCTCAGCTTCTCACACAGGATTGGCTCCCTCTGCTGAGGACTATGAAATGAAAACTTATGTTCTATGTTGTGATTGGACTTTTATGTGACTTCCCCACCAGTCAGTGAGGAGGGAGGGCGGCTTTGTTTTAATCGGTCTTTTGTTTATCCTAGCTGACCTTCATATCTGTTCCTCCATGGGTTTTAAAAATGGACTGAAATTTTCTGGTCCAGAGCATTACTGGTGACCAGATGTGTGTGTGTTTAGTGTGCTTTTGTGTTTACCCTATTATGAACTAGTAATTCAACTCTTCTCAGCTTTATCAGTCAGCTTTATTTATCACATTCATAAACAATTTCACTTAGTTTTATTTTTTATGTTGTTTTTTTTCCCCTTATAAATTAAAGGTGTTTTTACAAAAGAGGAAGTTAAGTTTAAATTGGTGCTCATATCTGGGGACTCATGTCTAAAGCATGCGGGAGCACAAAATATGTGCGCAAAATTGCAGTCTAAATAAATGTGACGTGAAAGTTTGCATAAATATACGCAAACTTTTTACCTGCAATGAAAATGTGTGGCAGGCACTCAAACTTTTTTGTGGACAATAACTTACAACAAAGTGGCAAATCTCAAAAATAAATGGATGGAAAAACGTCACACAAATGTAAGTGGTACATTTCCTGAGTTTTTCACAAACAAAAATGTAATTGCACTGAAGAGCAAGAAATACAACAGGGTCATATCAGCAGACTAAATCCGAACAGGTCAGGTTTTATTATTGTTAATATGGTCAAGGTGTGCAGACAATCACACATGTATATAAATAGCTGAGCAAAGGTGTGTAACTGTGTAACATTTTGGAACTGATGGAGAACATCACCAATTGAAGGATTCTGAGGGAGCATTTGATCAGAGACCATATTGATCTGCTGGCACATGTTGATGATGATTTATTAACGCTTAGCTCTGTGCGGAACTCAAAAAATGATCATACATTACCATTTGAACTGGAGCTGCTGACAGATCAGACATTTATCCTTCAGTCAAGACAAGCTTTGTGACTGCGCCTTCATGAATAGAAAGCATCGCCATTCTGTAAATGTGCAACTTATGCACACTATTCACTTTGCAGTGAGAGTCTTCTCTGCAAAGGACTCTCAGGCACACAGACAGCGTGCATTTTCAACTGCAAAGGCTGCTCAAACAGGCATTTGCACTTGGATCTCTTTATTTTCTTTTTTTTTTTTTCTATTTGGATTTTTTCGGTAAAATTTATTATTTTTATTTTTTGTAAGGTGAATGAAACCTCCTCCACTGCAGCTGGTGAAACAAGCAAGGATCATTCTCATGGTGATTGGCAGCCTTCTTAGTATTTATATTAATTTACATAAAGATGTATATTTGGGTGGTGACAGGGCCAACCAGTATGGGGGTTCCCCCATAGACCGGCTGCTGTGCTCTATTTCCCACAAATAAAGGAAAAGTGTGCAGGTACGTACATGTGCATAGTTTTATACATTTGAACTTTTTTGTGCATTGCACTTTTCTAAATTTGTCCATGCATTAGTTTTTAGCATTAGAGCTGCTCTCTCTTTCATACACGAGACTGTGGACATTCTGACTGTTATTGTAAGTGTTCATCAGAGAGACGGCATGGTGGAAGGAACCTCCTCCACTGCAGCTGGTGTTTGCAAATAGTGCTCAGAGGCACCAACCTCAAACTAAAAATCCCAACAAGCTGTGTCCAGGATGTTTGGGATCTGCAGAGACGTTAGCTACTCCTTTCCTGAGTCTAGTTCTGTGCATGTCCTGAATGGAGGGATGGTCACCCTGATGATGCTTTCTCTAGACCTGAATGTTTGCTGTAGAGCAGGGGTTCTCAGATCCAGACCTGAGGGCTGATGTCCTGCCGAGTTTCAGATGTGTCTCTGCTTGAACATCTGAGTCAAATAATCAGATCATTAGCAGGACTCTGGAGATAATTTGGTCATTTCTCTGGAAACCACCATCATCTCTACTTTCATTTGGAACAGAAGAAATCAGTTACTGGAAATATTAAAGAGCGAAAATGAAAAAGGTAATCCTTGACTGAGTCACCTGGTTGTAATATATCCTAATATTGAAAAGAATACACTTCATATGATTACCCGCTACTAACCAACATGGATGTAAAATATCCCCTTTTATTATCTTTTTACCAACCTGGTAATTAATTAATCTCTAAATTAATATCATACTTCTGATTGGCTTTATGTAAATTGTAGGCAATACTGATATGAAGTTTGCAACTGATGAAAAGAACAACTATGAGAAAATTGACTAAATAAATATTTGAAATAAAGTAGGACAAAATAATTCTTGTTAATATTTCATAATTAGAATATCTGAACTGTTTCTACCCTGTCTGTCATCTTTAAACTAAAGATAATGATAGCGGTTTTGTTACTCATAAAGTATCATATTCACAAGTATTTGTTGAAGAACAAGTCAGCTCCTGAGGCAGATAATGGAGATGGTAGGGGGACGCAGGTGCTGCAACCATTTAGGGCCACAAGGCTTCATCCTGGCAGTGTAATATATTGCAAGCATGCTCCGATTTTTAAGGAGATTTGTCATAATATCACGTTGGTCACATCCTTCCCCCAGTCATAGAAGCTTTTCCTTGCCCACTGGGTCATCCTGTCAAACACAGAGAAATGCACAGTGTGTCATACTTGGGCTCTCACCATCTTAGATTACTAAGAGAGAGAGAGGAAATGGAACGACCTTGGCTGAAAATCACGAAGCTGAACAAGCTAGTGCTGAGGTTCATCTGCTGCAATTAACTGTGTGTGGCTGAGCGGATGGCAGTGTTTGCTCACACAAAACCACAGTCTTCTTTTAAAATGAAATCTAAAGAAAGCAAATATAATGAAGACTGTGGAACAGTGCTGAGTTCAAAGCTTTATTCACACTCAACACAAGTAAAAAATTAAGATCAATACACTGTATTGAAAGAAAATGTCCATTATTGCAGCATGATTACATTTGTCTAGCTACAACACTCAATGTCAACATTGAGACATGTTTGCCACCATGTCTCAATATTTATCTAAACAATAGTGGCTAGCTGTAAGATATAGACAAAAGAACTAATAATTTCATACTTTGAAAGCATTATATCCCTGCTCTGTTTATTGCCCTAGACCTCACACATTTTAAATTGTGATACACGTTAAAATCATTTCAACACACAGAGTAGTCATATTCTATACAAGAAAGTGTTAAACACACTTTCCCTTAAACCAGTCTTTCTGTATTAAAAATGTTTTTATTGGTCTGACATACTATTCTAATCTTAAATGTTGTGTTTCCATTTGCTATTAGCAGAAAGTAATAATCAACAAAAATACAACAGTTTCTCTAAACATCTAAATATTTGGTTTTATTGTGGAAGGAATTCTAAGATAGTTCTTAGCTGTTATCTTTGCAAGATGTATCAAGTTTGATGAGTCATATGTATTATTTTTGGTTCGTAAATTTGTTCTATAACTGTTTTGTTTTAAACTTGAATTGTATGGATGTTTGGAAAACTCACAATGCAATAAAAACATGTTCAAAAATAAAATGATTTACTGCAGGCTGACTTCTTTAAAACAAATATATAAGCTAGGCTTTTGAACAACCCTTTGAGATTAATTTACAAGCCCTGAAAATCACATCTCTACCTGTCATCTGCCAATCACATTGCAACAACATTTGACCATGCCACCCTGTTGCCTGTTAATTCACTTAGCCTACAAGTCCTACAATTCTGTAAGAGCCACGTTGCTGGAAAAATTTTAAAAGAATAACTATATAGAAATATGTATTATATAGAAATATGTATATATAGGAATATGTATAGAAATATGTTTAGCAATGCTTTACATTGATAAAGTCATTAAAGAGATATTCCAAAGTCAAATGGTAACCATGTCATAGTTTTATATTTTAAATGTTGTGATTGAAACCAGTTACATTTCCAGAATAACCAACTCCAAATGTAATCAGTTCCCCAGGAAGTTTCTCCAAACTGTCATGTTTTTGGAATTCGTCTAACCATGCAGAAACACCATCAGGAGTTAGAAGCAGTGCTTTCTTTTATTTACAACGGGTGTAATTCTGCGAAAGTCTGGATGCTCGCAGTAGGAGGAGAAAGGCACCAGGGGACGATAGGAATCAGCAGCCGGGGAGCCGTCGGCTAGGGAGCGACAGCATAGAGAGCGGAGCCAGCGGGACTGGGATCTGCCAGGGGACGCTCCGAACCAGAGAACGGACCACACGATCGGACAGGAATCCGGCGTTGGAGAATACATAGGAAGGCAGGACACAAATATCAATAAGCAGAAAACTGAACGAGCTACAGACGAGACCTGCACTCCAAGAGGCAGGAGTTACCACATAAGCGGACACTCTAACGTTGTAACGCCAGCTCTTCTTATGCTACAGCTGATGAGCGGAAACAGCTTACAGGTGTGCAGGGGAGGATCGAGGAGGCTCAGATCCATTCCGTTCTCTGAGGACATAGGGCGGAGCGGAGGAACTAGCGGGTAATAGCAGAGGCGCTCAACACAAACAGCTCTGAGAAGCTTGTCGGGTTGCTGATTTACATAGGATACTTCAGCAAATGGGCTTAATAACAACAAAGTGCTTTACGCCTTTAAAGAATACACCAATCAATTACGAAACATGCAATACATATTATATTGTCAAAATCATCAAGAATAATTATCAACAAAGATACATTAACTTTATTGATAAGTATTTCCTTTTATGACATAAGTATTTTAAAGTATATTCTCTGAATTTCAGGGAGCCAGTGGACGGACTTCAGAACTTTCTGGTTTTAGTCAGAACACCAGCAGCAGCGTTCTCGATCAGCTGCAGCTGGACGATTGATTTTTTTTAGGAAGACCTGTAAAGACACTGCTGCAGTAATCAATGTGATTAAAGATAAAGATAAACTGAAACATTAGTTCTTAATCCAGGCTTATGGCATTATGTGGCTCTGAAGGTTCAGGTCTGAAAATTATGAAAATTTAGAAAATTATGTCCTCCTTTATTTTTATTAATACTTGTGTTGTTTGGCCAAAGGGTTTCCCACACTAACTGCTTCACAGAAAAAAAGAAAACCCTCACCACACCTAGTTTTGTGTAGTTATATCTAGTTTCTACTTGAAATAACTGAAGCCCTAAAATAATAGGAACAGAGCTTTTCAGCCTGGTAAAGTTTTGGTAAAAATCAAAGGAAACCCAAAACATTTGAAAAGTTTTGGAATGAATTTTCCAAATACTAAAATATTGTATGTTAACTTCTGAATAAAAATGAGTAAAAGAAACGTTAAGACATGTCTGTCTCTTTGGCAGTAAAAATAATTCTGTTTGTCCTAACTGACCTAAGACTGGAAACTTTTCATCTCAGAAAAAACAAAGCCTATTAAGAAGTGGATGAAAATATCTGGTTTTAAATCAGTATCCAGGTCAAGGTAGAATATTTGAGTTAGTAGTGTTTACAAAACAATATTTTGTTAAGAGAAGCGCAGGTTTTTTTAAAAGCAGATACATATTTTTGTCTTGTAGCATCTCATCAGTAAAAACTTTTGACATAACTGAAATGATTACTATATAGTACGGATTATTTTGTCTTTTTTACAAGCCGAGTATTGGTGAAAAAGGTTCATTATGTGACATTTCAAGCAAGTTATCTAATCATTTTTTATTATGATTGCTGAAATGTTTGGCGTTTTGGGGTCAAAGGACACATTTCTCATCTCAGAGGCACCAGAGAATTTGAAAGTACTTTCTGCAGCCCTTGGAATGAGGAAGAGATCAATTACACTTTCAAAAAGGTGCCAGCTTGGGAGTAGACTTTTTCACAAAAGCTTAAATTTTCTTCCTCATTTGAACTTGACCTTCCACTTACATTTTTTCTCATATCTACTTCCCATCAGGAAGAAAATGCATCATATGTAAATAATTTCTAACTGTCCCTTAACTAACTCTGAGAACAAACATTTGTAGAATTGCACAGGAGTAAAATCAAACAATCAGGACTGTTACAAACATTTATTGAATTAAGATTGGACAATTTTAAGGACACATCTGGACAGACATTCCTACTCCTACATGTCAGGAGTCTACAGTCATGTAGAGATTGGATTTTTGTATGAGCGGCTGGAGGTTATAGGGTATGAAAGCTATCCACCTATCAGAAGCTTACTGTTTAAATTCTCAGCTTTTCAGTTCACATGTAAAAGTGACCTTGGCCTACATGCTGAACAGGATAATTGGAATCAGTGTGTGTACCACAAAAAATGCACTCAAGGCATAAAAAAATGTAGGTGAGACTGTGTGAATGGGCTTTTTACTGGAAAATGTTGAGAGCTTTCAACATGATGAAAAAAGCACAGCTTAAAAGCAGTCTGTATGGCAGCAGTGAATCAAACAACAGCCATGTGTGAGATTCTCAAAGCTAGTAATAAAATAGAAAACACAATATTGTAAAATGTCAGCTTTTATGTCAGGTAATTCATCCTTCCATCCATTTTCCATACCCACTTTGTTCTGTTCATGATCAGAGGAGAACGGGAGCATGTCCCAGAAGTCACAGAGGGAGAGGTGGTGTGCAAGCAGGACAGATAGCCAGTAGAGCAGTGCTAACACAAACAACTATTCTAGCATAAAGCCAGGTTTGATTCAGTAACTACACTAAAATGCATGAGTTTGGAAAATGAAAGTGTAAAGAGCCCCTTACAAATGCAAAACTGAGAGAAAATAGTAATGTTTCTTTCCTTGGATACATTTGTGTTGCTGATGTATGGAATCAAGGCTTTAGCAAGAACCTATGTGGGCAACTGCCAAGCATCCAAGTACAAAGTAAATTATATAATGTGCTTTATAATATTGCTATATTGCTGTAATTTATTAATGTGCAGCTCTCTGAAAATTTTCAAGTCTAAATTGAATATATTGGAGGGAACATAAAACACATTTTCTGTATTATTTTATTATTGTATAGTAATTTTAGTAACTTGTCAAGGGACTGCAGTTGTAAATAATTTTTTTCTATAATGCGGTAAAGTGCATTAAATGGTGATATTTTTGTTTGAGCTGCCCATTGTCGCTTTTTTAATCAGTTTTATTTACACTATGCTACAGTAAAAGGCTTCGAGGGCCCTAATAAGCATTATTAAAATTTTATGTACTATCATCATTATCATTATATAAAAAATGATATTCTGTGAAAGGGGAATATTTCTTTCCAGTCATTTCAGAAAGTGAAACTCATGTATTATATAGAATCATATGTAGTGCTGTAATGAAAACATCTTCATTACTACTTTTACTTAAGTAACTGCATTGCACGTTAAGGGCACCTTTTGCTTTTTTTGCACTTTTTTAGCACTGCACTTTAAGCATAGATTTGCACATCAATAACAATTTGCACACAAGAAATTTTAACTATATTTATTGAGTATTTTTAGTGATTATCATGTAGCCTTTTGCTCTGGGCTCTGCACAGCTGCTCCTCATTGAGAAATGAGGTTGGTTGCCTATAAAGGGAGGAGAATTATTACTCAGAGCAATGAGCTACTGGTTTGTAAAATTTGAGCAAATGCTTGTGTATAATATGTTAAGTGCTGAGATGAAGTGACTCGCCTGTCTTTTGTGTCCTCTCCAGGGTGTTACACTGAAAAAAGTAACTCTTTGTATGAACATAAAAAAAATCAGGGCTGCACAGTGGTGCAATTGGTCGAGCTGTTGCCTTGCAGCAAGAAGGTCTTGGGTTCGATTCCCGGCCCGGGGTCTTTCTGCTTGGAGTTTGCATGTTCTCCCTGTGCATGTGTGGATTCTCTCCGGCTTCCTCCCACAGTCCAAAAACATGACTGTCAGGTTAATTGGTCTCTCCAAATTCTCCCTAGGTGTGACTGTGTGTGTGAATGGTTGTGTGTCCTGTATAACTCGTTGTCTTCATCACAAGATCAGTCTGACTATAATGAATCATGTTATCAACATGATTAAATTTCATAAACGGGAAGTTTTTGAATTTCTTGTTTATCCAACATAATTGTATCACATTTTGTTTGAAACATGAAATTATTTAGTTAAAAGTACATGATATTCTTTTGTTAAAGTGATAACCCCCTAAGTTCATTTTTTCAGTGTAGGACAAATGCTACCATGGGGGTCCAGACACCATTTATAGCAGTTGTCCCGAATCCCTGGGCTACGGACTGGTACCGGTGGGCCGCACAATAAATAATTAAATATTTCCGTTATGTATTATCTGAGTCTGGAGGATCTTTTATTTTGAACGTCCTTTAACCTGATTCTATTGACTATGTCTTGCACGCCAACATTGAGCCCACAAGTAGCAGACTGACTAAAAAACGGATCAGATGTCTTTGGAAGGTTTCCTTGCGAAGGGGAAAAGGCCCACAGAAGAGTCAAGAGAATGGACTTATCCTGGTAGGTTAATCCCATATTCCAGACCCGCTCTGCAGGATGCTCAGTGACCGGCTTGATAATGAATCAATGAAGCTTCAAACTGCTTCGCCACGTAGAGACCAAACACATTGTGCATAAGCAACACTTTGAGTGTCATTGCCTCCCATCACTCCCAGATGGGACTGTCTCGTTGAAGAGAAACAAGCTTGGGGCTCCCATTAATTTGTCATTATTGTGAGTTCAAATGTTCATGAAAGTAAAATGTTTTTTTTTTGTTGCGCATCTGTATCTTATTTTGAAGGTATAAACTTTACCATAGCGACCAGAGTCAGAGAGCATTAGAGCAGTGGTCGAGTCAAGAGGAGTAGAGCTTGTGAGTCTTAGGTCTGGTTCACACGGCACAATTTTAGAATTGATGGCCGATTTTCCAAACCACTGTAACCACATATGACATGAGGCAATAAAAGTACAACAGGTTTGATCGGTTCATGTGTCCAGCCACACGGCAAGAGCAACACACCACAGACATGAACTAATTTCATTCACAAACATTGTGATTCCAGGAGAAAATCCTGTAAACTCCCAACGTACCATACATAAATTTAGAATAAACAAACTCAGATGATGATGTAGAAGCAATAGTGACAGTTTGTGGACTCATTTTAAGCAAGCTTGTGTCAGCATCAATCCCTGACTGAACAAATAGCCTCATCTTTATAACCTATTTATCTCACCTTGATGATGAAAAGTTACCGGGTTTATGAACTGTGGTATCAGTTTCGCTCCAGTTCCTCTCATTATCATTTCTAATGATATTCCTTGTAAGAAATGCTGATGCAACATTCATGCTGTTTATTCTGTTTATTGCGATGTCAGCTGTTTGGGATTCCCTTCCATGCTTACATCACCACGCTGTCTGATTGACTACCTGTAAATTCAGTAGGTTGTTAGGAAAAACCCCACAAGCTGCGATAAAAGGGTCAAGACAATCCAACATCTTGAATATGCCCAATTTTAGATTGCAGCGGTCCGACGTTCTACTTAACACTCCACACACTGCAGGACGATTGGCTACAATTATTGCAAGTAGGAGTGCCGTGTTGGGGGGAAATTTTTTTCATAATTTAGTTATTTATTCATTTTTTGTTGCTAGAAATAAGAAAAAAAAAATTGGCCTGTATTTTCCCCAGGCCACAGTAAAATTGCCAAGTCTTGACCAGTCCGTGGTAATAAAAAGGTAGGGGACCACTGAAAAGTGTGGGGGGGAATTATTTGTGGGTTTTTCTGGTGTTTCATAATGGTGCTTATGGTGTTTTATAAAATATTTATAAAAAGTAAATAGAAACACATTTCTATGTATTTTTATTTATCTATGTATCTGGAATTTGGTAAATTGAGATCCCCTGTGATTTAAAAGGAGGTTTGGTCCTTCACAGCTGGGAAAATTTAAGGCTGCAGTTTCACTTGTGGTTTTTTGTTCTTCATGCTGTGTGTGAAGAATAAACGTTTGCTGTTTCCGCCTTACTCTGCCTCGACTTCATCTCTACTCTAAATCCAGCCGCAAAAGGCAAAGGTACTTTTGATTACAGACAATCAAACCCCCAAATTAAGCCTTGGAAAATTTTAATACTGTGAAAAAGGTCATTAATGAAACTTCTTGGAGTCCCCCCCTCATCAGATATTGAACTCAAAACAGCTGCAAAGTATTTTGCACCTTTAAACCGTCCTGACTCCGGGTCAGTCGGCTACACAATCAGGGAAAGACTGCCATCCGAAGACAATCATTGTCACCCTTCACGAGGATGGGAAACCACAAAAGGTCATTGCTGAAGATGGTGGTTGTTCACAGACTTCTGCATCCAAGGAAATTAACAGAAAACTGAATGAAAAGAAGTATGGTAGGAAAAGGTGCACCAGCAACTGGGAGATCCGCAGCTTTGTGAAGATTATCAAGTGAAATCCATTCCATTTCACTCCCTGGTCACAATAGTGACCATGAAATTTACTTTAAAAGATTCCAAAAGTTTACTGATTAAAATTTCAGTAAATGTGCAGGTAATATTGAGAGAATAGAGATTTTGGAGAAAAAAAACTTATGTAGTATTACATTTAGAGTAAATGATCTCATGACTAGAGCTATTATAAGACAATGGAAGTGTTTGGGAACAACAGCAACTAATATTTACTAATATTTCACTTCTGTGGTATCTAAAAGTCCAACATTCTGATTCTCTCTAAGTCAAGGCAGAAATTGCTGTACATCATTAGAATTTGAATCAATAATGCTCATTTGCTCATATTATAATTAATCCAGAGTTTTTTTTTAACTGTGCATAATGTGTCAAATATTGATATTTGATTAAAAAAAGGAAAAAAGAATTGTTCTGGTGTTTTTCTGACTTAACTATGGTGATATTATGTCTATGGCCTACATAGATTCCTCTTTTTTTTTTTAACAAAAAAGAAACTATTTATTTGTCTGTAAAATCAAAAGTTCTGGACTTACGACAACAAGAACATAATGAAAATCAACCCTAAAGTGGACATTGAAACAAACATGGTTTGCCTTCATGGTTGAGTGGTATTAGTAGGTGTGAATTCACTCTGAATGGCAAGCTTCATGACTCCTTTGTTGTTTTTGATGTATTTTAGTGATTGCTTTATACCACGACATACAGACCAGATATTGGTACATAATAGTTTTGGGTTCTTTTCTTTGTATAAATCAAGATATTTCAAAAAACAATGTTCTGTTTCTCAAGAAGACTGTTGGAAGTGTTCCAGAAAAGTCAAGGTAGAAATGACTTTTATTCTTTATTTTATTTTTATATGAACAAGATCTAAGAACCTATAAGTTTATTTTTATGTGATTACAGAAACAATTTATCTGTTTTTTTATGTTAAAAAAAAAACAAACAACAACCTCACATGACAGTAATGTTAGGTTGATATTGTACAGTAATGTACAATATGAAGCTACAAAACAAGTTCAAAAGCATTACAAAGACAACCCACCTTTTAATGGCAAAAAATCAAATGGTACAAACTCCTCTAGTTTAGATTTTACTCTCGCCTACTTTGTTCTGCATAGTTTGAAGACATATTAATTAGGAAAAGCAATGAGAGATACTTTCCCAATATCTTTTTAATGTTAAGAATCATTTTTCATTCAGCACATTGACTGCTGAGAAATTTATGTTTTGAAAGTCACACTGGGCCTGACACAAAGGCAGCTCAACCAAATACAAGAATTGTGAAAAGTATTTGTGTTTTAGTCTGCCTCAAACCAGGTTCAAACAGGTGTAATTTAAGGCTGGAAACATTTGGCATGTCTTTTCATAAGGAGGGAGAAGGAGAGGTGGGCTCTTCCTGCTGAAAAGTAATTTGAAAACCAACTCAGATCCCCAGCAAAGGCCAACAATTAAGAACCAACACACAATCAAAGTCTTGCACAAATCAATAGCAGTGTCTTAATAAAGCATTTATTGCTTCGATAGCAGCTATTATTGTGTTATGCTGTTTTCAAAAGCTTGGCTGAGATAGAATATATTTCTATCAAGGACTACAAAGGTCATGTATGGCGATGTTTACTCCCACAGAGGTAAAGGATTGGCTCTGAAAGTAAAAATACAGTACACACACAGAGAATGTGTGACTGTGACGAGGAGGCTATGTTCTGTTGCCATGGCTTTACAGGGAGAGAGTCTCAGTCTCATCAAAGCAGGAAATGGTCCATCAGGCTGACTCCTCTTTTTTTTAAAATGAAACAATTTTTCAGATGTACGGTATTAAGACTTGATAAAGGGCCGAAGGATCCTATAATTTTCTGTATTTTTGCAGACTTCTATGATAGTTTAAAATACTGACACTGCTGCTTTTCATTCTAATTTTCTCCGTCTCTGTTTAAGGACAGGAGGGAGGTCATTGGAAGTGCACTTAGCCAGTGGCAGAGCTACATAAGTTTCACACAGAGGCTAATTCACAGTGCAGCCCTCCACCATCAAAGTGCTCGGCTGTGGATTTAATTGAGAGCTAAGCTCCCAACTGGGGATTCTTCACCACAGCCAGCTGACACTGGCATATCAAACATGCTCCTCATAACCAAAGCTCTCTTTCTGCTGAGACAAAACAAAAGCTCTTTCCTTACAATTACATTCTAACTATCATCCCCACTGTAATTATGCCCTACTGAATGCCTCAGAATGAGAAACTTCTTCAACCTACAAACTGCTCTTCTATGGAGTCACATGTGAATACTACAGTGGGCTATTTTGTTTCCTTTATATCAGTTAACTAAACTGTTTTAATGGTTCATATGAACACTATTATATTTTAGTTACCATCTATTTTAAAGCAGAAGTCAGGTTGTGGTTTTACAAAGCTGTTCCTCAGCATGCATCTCCTCAGCATACAGGCTGTCCTCAGAGCCACAATCTCAAAGTTCCATGAGCTGACATGCCCAGTGGTCTCATTATCAAGAAGCTGTCTGTATGCTTTATTGTGAAAATTACATAACTCCTTAGAACATGTCAAATACTGCAACACCTAGATTTTTAACCTCCTTGCAAATTAAATCATTTAGTTTATTGCAAAGGTATTCACAATCGCGCTCGCTTCCTTTCACTTAAACTGGACACAGGCTCACCTGTATAGATATTTACATCAATTTCCTGTGGGAAATTATGTTTCTTTGGAGATACCAAGGTAAGCGTTTAAAACCTACCACATTAGCTCTGGTTGCGCAGCTCTATCTGAACCGCAGGAATAACTTGTAGTCGCCCTTTCAGAGTTGTGTTGAGGGAGTAGTGAGAATGATTTATCTTTGTGAACAAAGAATTATGTGGGGTGTTTACATGTCAACACGCTGCCCAGTGTGTGGCTCTGACATCCCTGTAAAGTTACATGTTGGCCGGTGCGGTGCGTTGGTGGTTAACGAACCAGTGCTGACTGCGACTCAGAATGCAGGTTCAGCCTGGTGAGGAGCTTTCAGCCTCTCCTCGTGGTCACGCTTCACGCTGGTTTTATATTATTTTATAATTTCTTTAGTATTATTTTTCTGGTACAAGATGCAGCAAACCTTATGAAATGCTTTGAACAGAATTTGACTTAGGGGCCCGTCTTTCTGCTAAAAACATCAGCACCTCTAACAGCTTCTCTATTAGATTTAGTGAAATCTGACAGAGGGTAATTGACCAACCTAAAAAGCAATCAGTTAATTGAAAGTGTCAAAATGATCCGATTACTATCCATGGTGTTGAACTGCTTTGAATTTGTGTTGTTTCATGATTAGTGACGAGTAGCCTGATGTTTCTGTTGCTGTCTTGGTTTGTTATACTTCATGTCTGTTTGATGGACTTCACAATGACATAGTCGCTCTCTGTGGTGGTGAAGCTTGTCAGCTCTGCTGTTGCAGGCATGTCTATGTTGTAAAGTTATATTACCATAAGCTTTATTATTTGGGTATAAAGGGCCCTGTCATTAGCCCGGCCCCCGGCCCAAAGCTCACTTGTTCCGCTAGTGTGTCAGTGTATTTAATTAATAATGTATTTGATAGGTTGAGATGAAGTAAATAAAGCAATCTATTTAAAATGATTTACTAATAAAATCTCATGATTAATACATGAATATTATTTTTACTCTGTTTCCCCTAAATAAAATCCAATTCAGCCACAGGCTTCATTGTATGTAGACCTGAACTGTGTGTTATCTAACTTTTGTATAAGCCTTTTGAGAAGACATGCACACCCTCCCAAACCACACACAGACACAAAAAAATAGGTTATGGAACAATGTTTAAACTTTTGAACTTCTCACAAAATTCATTTCAATTCATCATATAAATATGAAAAGAGCAGAACTATAAACTTTGTAAGCATTTCTCTCCACCTGAACTGAAAACAGGACAAAGGGAGCATAGAATAGAAGGCTGACTCTGGAGGGTCATGTCCCTCTATATTGCACTTGAGATAAACACTAACAATAACTCATGTGGTGCATTTAAGCTAACTCTGGTTCACTTGTTAATGCAAATCTTTCAACTTGTCCTTGGCACTCAAACAGTAATTCTGATTTATACGATGAAAAAGAACTGAAGACACTTCTGCAGCAAAGATGTACAACATTTCCCCTTAAATACTTATATAAGTTTTGATTTATTATATACAATATACAATATTTACACTTGGTTCTTGTTTCAAACCACTAGAGCTGTTCATCTTCAGCATTCTGGGGTGTTAGATAGTAAATAAGATTGAACATATAATAAAGAGACTTGAAAATCCTCATGTTCTACTTTTTGGACTTCTCTATTAAAAAGCAGTTTTGGACCTCTCAGTTGTAACTCTGACTAAAGGCAAGAGCTTGTTCAATGCACTGTTCGGGTGGGTGTGCATTGGCACAATTCAGGCTGTCAGACACTATTATTAACTATCTGTCCCCAGATGTCTTCACTTTAAACTTAAACTTAAACTCAATATAATCTTAATGCTCAAGGCCTAACTCTCAGAACTGATAGATTGTGGTGATTAGTTTCAGCAAACATTTGGGTCCATGTCAGTTTCATAGTCTACATCTGTTATGAAAATATTGTTATTGATTTCTTTTTTTCAAATCAAAAAATGATTCATCCATCAATCCCTCGTCTCCCAGGTTTCTTAGATTTAGTTATGAGGGTCGTGGAGGACCCTCATAACTATCCTATGTCCTATCCTATGTCAAGGATTGATTGGGTGAGAAGTGAGGTAGACCATGGACAGGTCAGCAGTCCATCGCAGGACATAAAATTAATAAAATCTTGTTGCTAGCTGCCAGCGGTTCCCATGTTAGCAGGCAGATAAATAAATTAAAAAGACAAATCAATTAGAAAATGATTCCTTCATGACTTTATTTATTAATTTGTTTAATTTACTGTGAATAACAACATTTAATCAAATTAATTTAAACTTAAAATTAAACAATTTCTTATTGTAAATGCCACAGATAGATTCAACAGGGAAATGAAAGCTGTGAAAGTGGTGGTTCCTCAAGCACACAGGTCGGATCGGCAACTGTTAAAAAATGATTCATGGAAGTAGCCATGGAGTTTCATTTCACACATCTCTCAAGATGCTCTTGTTTCATCATTTTCCTCCTCCAACAGCTTGAGATTTTCCCCTGACAAAGATCTTTTTTTTTTTTTTATCCAAAGTCTGTCACTTTCATCAAGAAAGGCTTGCAAAGTGTTTATGAGTGACCTTCACCATTTCCCATTATGGTTTTTGGGAGCAGATTTACCACAGGCATCGGCAGTGTTCAGAGTTCTACAACAATCCAGCAACCATGAAAGATATTTCTTGAGACTTCACTCAGTGTAATGATCCTGTACAGCTGCCCCTGGCAAAAGCTCCTGTCAGTAGCTCCACCTATCAGACATGTCAACGCCTGTAAAACTGTGCAGACAAGATGAGGAGTGAACTCTCATTAAAATGCAGTGAAGCAGCATAAATAAACCAGCTCTGTAATATTTGCTGGCTGTGTGGAAGTAGTTTTTATAACCCAAGTCAGACAAGAATCAAGATAGTGTCAACATGTTGTGAAATTGAAGATTCTCAGATTTATTTTCTGCATTCATAGTTTTATATTCTTGCCACCAGTCAGAGAAGCCTATTGTGGTATCATGGCATTTTATTGTTTTAGTCACTCGTCATAACTTATGATTATGGATGAGAATGTTCCAGATGTTATTTTGATGAGTTCTTCCTACAAATACATCAAACACTGTTGAATGGGACATGAAGTTGTGTCAGGATTAGAGAGTGTGTCTGCCTCTCTTGCTCTTTGCACATTGAAATTCTTGCAGATTCCTTGACTGATATGATGGCATTATGCAGAAGTAAACATATGGAAATATGAAAATATGCAATTTCCAAACCACCTTTGAAGAATTCATAGATTTTCTCTTGTTGCATAATCCTCCAAGACTTTTTTACAAGGATTGATTAAAAAAAAATCTACTGCATTTTCATACATGATATTTACAACCAAGTCACATAATCAGCTTTCTGTAATAACATTGCAATATTTTTTTATTATTTTTTGGGGGGGATAGGGGTGTGGGGGGGGGTAGAAAAATAGTTGTCAGCTATGCTTTACCTGCGTTGCATGTCTTACATAAAGAAGTTGAATTCCGAACAATGAAATTATACTTATATAATAATAAAATTGCAGAATGAGTTTTTTTATTTGTTTATTAAAAGAGATGTCAGTAAATATACATTTGAAACCTTATTATTTTCCTTTCTGCCTTCCTTCCTGCCCTCTCTGATTTTGGCCGCAGTACTCAAATCTTAAGCCTACGTTGCCTTGAATGGTGCCATTCAAAAACAAACACACAATCTGTGGGTCTAAGCATGAGAATTATGTGTCACATCTTTGAAGTATGTATTTTTATCTGCTCTGGTGTTCTATCTAGCTGTGACACCTTCCTGGGGAGAGGTATCAGCTGAACTACTGGTGCTATTGACTTAATATTGTCCGTCTATAGGTGATCCACTTGGCGTTTTCTTACAGAGCTAAACCTGTCTCTCACATAGATACATATTAGCTGAGCCTTTTCTTTAACTAATTGTACAGTATTTGCTCTCTTTCATCCTACATCCTAGTTTATCTCTGAAGATGTGTTTTTCTCCCAGACATTGCTACTAAAGGAGCGACTCCAGCCATTAACTTCTTCCGTTTCTCAAACATAGACAGTACTATGTACTGGATCAGTGTTTCTGTTTCTGTCTTCTCTAACGTTCAGTCGGTTGTAACAGATGGTTGATTATTCTGAGCCAGGTTCTGATTCTGTTGGAGGTTTTACTTGTTAAAAGGGAAATTTCTCTCCCCATTGTTGCCACATGCATGCTCGGTATGAGAGATTGCTGCAGCATTGTTTATTTCATTTTAACTCTTCTTCCAATTTCTTTTTAAAGTCTGTTTAGCTGTGAAACAACAGTTTGACCTCAGTCACATGAAATAAGTCTAGATTTTACTATAATTGTTTCCTTCCCTTGGGATAGAAAGCTGCTTTATCACTTTTAACAATAAACTGAACTTGACTTCTTTGTTTGATAACTGGGATCAGTTGACATGTATGTGATTAGATTGAATTGACTTTGATTTTCTTTTACATTTGAAGCATTTTATGCTTGGTGTGGATGCATGGCTGTGTTTTTGCAGTGGCCCTGTGTTCCACCTCAGCCTCTTACTGCAGAAAACTGATAGCAGCCCCTCTATGGCACTGAAAAGATTAAGTAGGTATGGAAGATGGATGGATTTATCTGGCACAAGATTTTGTGATGTCAGTTAAAACCTTTTGCTGTGCTTTCATCATTCTTTCCCTTGCTAATTAAATGACTTTACTTTTAAGAATATAATTACTGTTCATCAGTAATTATAATTAAAAATCTAAACAATATGTTTAGATTTTTTATTTAACATAAGATTTACTCTAAATTCTAATGTTTAAAAGTGAAAATTATAATCTGGCTTCTTTTCTCTGCCCTGTTGTCCACTTTGTGTGAAATATTTTTAAAGTCGTGACTTTGACATTATGCAACTACAAAACCCCCCTCAGATCTCAGTGTTCCAAGCCGCCATACTGAGGCATAACACTTTAGATGTGAACACCTGATAGAAAAATCTGACACCGTGCCAACTTTTGCTCCATGTCATGTGAAAAATAATGATGTTCAGCTTAGCACGGGGTCATTACAGGATTAATGTGTGTTCTGGCTGCCTGAGGACATCTCTAATCTGATATATCACCACCTACAATCTGTTAATGCTGCAGAAAGCAAAATCTTATTCCCACAAGGCGTGGTTGTGACTGCAAATGTCTGAAAGTGTGATTTTGCCAATAAAAGCTATGTGCAGACAAATGGCTTTAACCTGAGTGTGATTATCTACTACCAAATCATCAGTGATGCCTACACACTGGTGCATCTCAATATTGTTAAAATTATAGCAATGAAGACAGGCTAAATAGATGCCTGTCTTCATTGCAGCTAATGCACCTTTGCTATAGAAAATCATCACACAGTCAGCAGTAAGACAATGAAACATTCAATGAGTCAAGCACAGGTTTTTTGCAAAGCAGCTTTTGCTCAAGATGAGGCTTAATTGAATTTACCACCAGCGGTTTGCTTTGAGCAGCACAGATTAACACGGCTGTTGGTAAAAATGTCAGAGCATCAAATCTCTGTTTTGTCACTCATGATGCATTTCTGACATCTATCTGCAGGTCTGAATCAGATACTTTTCTTTATACAGCCTTAATGCTACTGTTCTTATTCACAAGCATGTTTGCTTTTCTCTGGTGTTTACACCTTCACAGAGAGGACCGTCAGCTACAATTTAACCCTACACACCAAAAGCACAAAACAAATCAAAGGCAAGTGTGAAACTGTGTGGGAACTACACAAACAGGTTTGATCATCTCTGGCATAAAAAGAAATAAACAAAGAAGAAAAACCTGGACTTGTTTGTAGTCATATGCACCGAGGAGTTAAAATTGAAAAGAACAGCAACAGATGAAAACAGGGTCCAAGAAATCCACATGTGCAAACAGATTAAACCACAGTCCATAAAATAGGTCATATGTAATAAAGCACAATGGCACATGTGAACTTATTACACATAACGACAGTAATTTGACACTTAGGATAGATGTTTTTGTTCATAGTGAAAGTTTCCAAGTGTCTCCTGTGCAGAAGCCCCATTTTTGATTTGGGCCTGGAATCTCTTAAATACACTCTGTCTTTTAGTTCTTTTATTTCTTTTTGGTGAATTCAGTGGCTGTTTGCACATTAAGAGAATGAAGGTGAGCAAATACTGTTCTAGTCGAGCATCCTTGATTTGTTTCTCCAGAGTGATATATTGCAAAGAATGGTTATTTGGATAGACTGACTTACTAGAACACAAACTCCACCTGGAGATAACAGCTATATCACAGCAGGTATCATTCCTGTGTAGCCAGGCTCTGCATTCACATCAAGGTACAGGATGTCTCACATGTCATTTGATGCTTCTATAGTTTACATTAGTTTTAAAATAAGAAATTAAATAAAAATACAAATACTTAAAAAAAGAAACATTGATCATTCATAGGAAAGCAGGTTGTATTTGTTATTATAGAGGAGCAAAAACCTTTGTCACAATTCGGACTGAAAGAACTGATGCAAGAAATTGTCAGGTGTTGAAATGCTTTTTATGTCATGACAATAACCAATGAGCTTAATTCACATACATATGTTTAATCTATTTCATGCACAAATGTGGTAATGTGGCCTCGTTTTTCCTTTTGAGTTAAAGTTATGTTCCTTATATTTGTTGTTTAGGATTGTTGTTATATTTTGAAGTATTTATCTTTCTTAGATTCAGTTGGGTTGTTGTGTTGCATGTTTTTGAGGTCACGTGCCACGCACACCCGGAGACGCCCCACTGCATCAGCACAGGTGTTCCGCATTCTGATTAAGCAGCGTGCAGACTGGACTGGGATAAATCATCGACGGTGAGACATTCTGAGAGAAGAGGCAGACGGACTTGGGCTGGTTTTTTTTGGAGGACGGCACGGGCAGGCTCAGGAACTAGCGACGAGAGGACGGATTGCCGAGAAGTGCCATCCGTCTGGTTGCTGTTGGAGGCAGCGAGTCCACCGACTGGTCGCCGTCAAGGAGCGTGTGGCCGGCTGGAGGAGCGGTGGTGACTGGAGCGCGGCCGAGGTTCATCAGAGACTGGAGCTAAGCATCTATCTTATAGACTCGTTTTGACTTATTTGTCAAGGACTGCCCGCGCCTCTTCCCTCTTTCGATTTCTTGTTTTTAAATAAATTATTGGAACTTTTATTGGTCGTTGGAACTCTGTTCACAATCCCTGCTAGTTTTATATTGGGTACTCCACTCGGGTGCCACACAAAGCAGGTGATTGATTTTTTGATTGATCTGATCAGTGCATTTTTTAATCTGCTTAAAAACTAAGATCTGCTGTCAGACTCATTCTCACACTGCTCAAAGTTGTTGGATAGTGAAAACATTTTGGACTCCGTTTTATTCTATGTGATGTGCTGCACCAGGCAAATTTTACTGTAGCTTGTTGTTGGCATAGAAGATGCAAGACAGCAGAAACTTGCTTTGAATGTCATAAGTGTCATAAGGCTGTTAATCTGGGCTCAAACAGGTATGCATAGTTCTTTCTTGATGCTCAGAGTTGATCATTGTTTGCTAACATTTTTCTACATCTGCTTTTAGACGACTGACTATAGTTTGTCAGTCCAGGTGTAACGGATATTAGATACAAAAGTTGAAATTCTTGCTAAAATGTGTTTGGTAAACATCTTTGTATATATTTTATAACTGCCTTGGGATGAGTGGTGTTTGGCGCCCCCTACTGGTTGCCTATAAATAAGAGGGGAAACCGGAAATTCCACACAGACGGTTTTGCACTCTTATGTGGTAAGTCATCAGGTCTGGTTCTCCTCTGACTTGTTTTTGTGATTTTGTTCGGGGACTAAATTGGAGTGTTGTTGCAGTGCACAGAGAACAGGTGGACTAGTAGGGGAGGCTGACGGGATGTTTTTGTCGACTACTCATTGCAGGTAAAAGTGTAAATAATTTGATGTGTCAGTTATGTTTGTCAGTTTGTCAGTTATGTTTGTCAGTTATGTTTGTCAGTTGTATTAGCCTGTTTGTCAGTTATGTTTGCCTATTTGTTAGTTTGTTTATTAGCTGTTTTCATGACAACATGGCCGTTATTTTCTGTTAAGCACTAGAGGGTGCTATTTAGTAATTTAATGATTAATTTTGATTGCTATCTGTGTTTGTTTTTCTAGATTGTTTTGTTTATAGAAGAAAGATGAAATTGTATGGGATTTATATTAAAGATGTATTATTAAGTATAATCACTATACGATCGCATGTTATAGAGAAAATATGTTGATAAACTTCATTGTAATAATCATTTGTCACAGACGGTTTTGCACTCTTATGTGTGCACAGAGAACAGGTGGACTAGTAGGGGAGGCTGACGGGATGTTTTTGTCGACCACTCATTGCAGGTTGTAAAATAAACCACTTACAATCCAACCCACTGTCCACGCGAGTCTGTATGACAGGACCGGTAAAAAGGAAGCTGTTACATTGGTGCCGTGACCCGGATTTCAATCAAGCTCATCGAACCTGTGACCGTCCTGTCTGCTACATCGGTTTTTGAAGACATCAGTTCACATTGTGTATGGGTTCATGTTCACAGCTGACACAGTAGCATTATAGTGCAGTGTAAAGATATTTCTATACACTGAGAATCTTTATGTGCCATTAGAGTAATATTTTGATTTGTTTTGTTTATTATTCGTTTATTCCAAGTTGGTGATTTTATTTCCTATTGTGTTTTAGATTCTGAAAATTTTTTTTCATTTGTTAAACTCCTGAACAATGTCTAATCAAAGTAACCACTGTTGGTATAGCACACCCATTAGTATTGGTAGAGGAAGAGGTGTGCTTGCTCCCATTCCTTTTTCTGTTGATAGTCCTGCTCCTAGTGGTCTTATGGCCTCATTAGATGAAATTCCTAGTGCTAGAGTCCATAATCCTGTTGACTGTTATACCAGAACACCTATGCCTAATATCACACCAACACCGAACCCTACTAGTGACAGTTCTGAGTGTGTAACTGCCCAGATGAAATCTGTTATCCAAGAGATAGGACATCAGCTTGCTGACAGCATCATTTCACGCATACAGCCACATAACACAGTTGCTCCCAGTTCTACAGCCACACAAACTGTAGCGAGCATTATGGGTCAGTCCGGTTGTGTATCTGATGTATCGCAGGTTCAGGTTGTCATGCAGAGAAAAGTCAAAGAACCTCCATGTTTTGCAGGTAATGGCTCAGACTCCATTACAGTGCATGACTGGGAAGATCAGATGAGAACATTCATTAGGAAAAGTAATGTTAAGATTGAAGAGCAGGCTGATGAAATTCTTATGCATCTGAGGGGAAAGGCTAAGGACGTAGTTAAGTTTGGGATTAGAAATAGTAACATTAACATTACTGCTCACCCTGACATGATTTTTAGTCTCCTCAGAAAACACTTCAGCTCTACTAAGTACTCTGCTGTCCCCTTAGCTGACTTTTATTCGACCCTTCCCAAAGACCACGAAGACCCATATGACTACTGGCTGAGACTAAACAGAGCAGCTGACTTCGCCTCTGACTGCCTGAGAGAACAGGGCAAATTATTTGAAAACCCTGAGATGGAGGTGACACGTATGTTTATTAGAAATTGTCCCTGTAAAGACCTGACTCTCACTTTCAGGTCCAAAACTATTGATAAGTGGTCAGCGTGTGAAGTCCTGGAGGTGCTGAATGAGTACCATGCTGAGGTGAGCTGTAAAGAAACTTCCCCAGTGCACCACGAGAAGACAGTGGACATTAAAGTGCACAAAGCAGAGGTAGGCCATGGCTTGGTCCCTACACACAACAGTCAGGAGTACTCCCAGACACACAGCCCTCAGTGTGTCTCCCTGACAGATGTAATGTTCATGTTAGAGAAGGTTCTGCTGCATGGAGCCTCTGATCAATCACATGTAAGAAGGCGAACTCCACCCAGGCGACCTGTAGACAATACAGACAAAATTGATGGTTTCACAATTAAACCATGCATTATTTGCAAAGCTGACAACCACAGTGCCTTGTCACATTGCCGAGAAAACAGGCTCTGTTTCAAGTGTTATGCTCCAGGCCATTCACGCCACAACTGCCCAACTAAAAGAGCTGCCCCAGAGCATCAGGAAAACTGACTGGTCTGCACACAAGGGACAGTGCAGATGAACTCAATAAGCCTCCCATCAGTAATGAGTCTCCAGAAATCCAAGATAATGCATCCCTCTATGAGTTGTACAGTAGTACATTAATCCCATCCAAGAAACTGATATTCCAGGGATCCCAAAGAATAGCAGAAACTAACAGCCTGTTCTACACACCTGTGTCTGTACAGAATGGCCTCACCCTCAAAGCACTGTTAGACAGTGGTTCAATGGCTTGTACAATAAATGAGTCCTCTGTTCAGTCCCTTTTACAGCAGTGTCCTGACATAACGAAAAGCACAGCTGAAGATTATGTCATTATAGGCTGTGGTGGACAACAGGTTTTCCCCAAAGACATGTATGACCTTGATGTCATGGTTTATGGATGCAGGATGATAATTCCAACAATGGTTGTTCCAGGCCAGACAGAACAGATGATTCTTGGCAGCAATGCCATAAAACACATTCTAACCCAACTAAAGAACACTGACAGCTACTGGAGACTAGTTTATGCACCCAACAATGGCCAGACACCTGACCACTGCCAATTTCTGTCACTACTATCCAATACAGAACGTTGGAGGGGTGATTGCATTCCAGATAAAGTAGGGACAGTGAAAGTCAAGAGTTGTGTGACCCTGAAACCACGGAGTGAACACCTTGTCTGGAGCAAGTTACCTGAGTCAGCAGTGATGTCGGCAGGCAGTACAGTGATTGTTGAACCAACACGGTCTAAAGCTAGGCCAAGAGACATCCTTGTTGGCAGAGTTGTCACTCCTCTTTGGGGAGATCGATGGGTGCCTGTTAGAGTCATCAATCCTACAGACAGAGTTGTAGTACTGAGAAGAAATGCCAAATTAGCAGATGTGTCTCCATGTATTGCAGTTGAAGACCTACCAAAAGCTGACAAGATTGAGTGTAATATGCAGCATATACAGAGTGAAGTTGTGCAGCCAAGGTCAGAGGAGGACATGATGCATACACTGAAGACTCTGGGTCTGCAAGACATTGACCTGAAATCATGTGAAGTGCCACTGCAGTGGAAAGACAAGCTCCTTGACCTCATTGTGCAGCATGAGTCGATCTTCTCCCGTCACAAGATGGATTGTGGAGAAGCTAAGGGGTTCGTTCACCGCATCCATCTTGTCGATGACAAGCCATTCCGTTTACCTTACAGACGCATACCACCAAGCCAGTATGAGAAACTGAGAATGACTCTGAATGAAATGGAAGAGAGAGGCATTATCCAGAAGTCAAACAGTGAGTATGCATCTGCACTCGTTCTGGTATGGAAACCAAATGGTGACCTCAGAGTCTGCACTGACTTCAGATGGCTCAATGCGAGAACTGTGAAGGATGCTTACCCACTTCCACATCAAGCTGATGCTTTGGCTGCCCTTGGTGGCGTTCTTCTCAACGATGGACCTGACATCAGGCTTTTATAATATCCCTCTTCACCCTGATGACAAAAAATATACAGCATTCTCATCCCCATTTGGATTACATGAATATAACCGCCTTCCTCAAGGTCTGTGCAATAGTCCAGCTACATTCATGAGGATGATGATGTCCATATTCGGTGATGAGAACTTCACAAGCCTATTGTGCTACCTCGATGATCTGATGGTTTTTGCACCTACAGAGGAAACCGCACTCCATCGCCTACACATGGTTTTCTCCCGCCTTAAAGAACACAATCTTAAACTCGCACCCAAGAAGTGCTTCTTCCTAAGGCGGACTGTGAAGTTTCTTGGGCATGTCATCAGTGACAATGGTGTCCAAACAGACCCTGAGAAAGTGAAGGCCATAAATGACATCCAAGTCACTGACCTCATGCAGCCTGATGGAAAAACACCTTGCCCTAGCAAAATCAGATCTTATCTAGGCATGGTGATGTATTATCAAAGCTTCATTGAGGCATGTTCTGCAAAGGCAAAACCACTGTTTAAACTAACAGCTGGACTGGATGCTCAAAACAAACACAAAAGAGGTCGCAAACCTGTCAAAAGGAAAGGTCATGTGAAGTTGACACCTGCTGATTGGACAGATGCATGCCAGACTGCTTTTGAAACACTGAAACATGACCTCATGACAAGAGTCACTCTAGCACACCCAGATTTCAAGGCCCCATTCATTCTGGCTGTCGCATCCTTTGATGGGATTGGAGCTGTCCTGTCACAACTACCACCTGGTGGAACAGTGGCCAGGCCAGTTGCCTTTGCAAGTAAAACTCTTTCATCCTCTCAACTGAACTACCCTGCACACCGCCTTGAATTTCTTGCCTTGAAATGGGCAGTATGTGACAAATTCAGCCATTGGTTGAAGGGCAGACACTTCACCATATGGACTGACAATAATCCATTGACATATATTCTGACCAAACCCAGACTTGACGCGTGTGAACAGCGGTGGGTGGCAAAGCTTGCTGCATATGATTTTGACCTAAAATACATCCCTGGCCCAAAGAACATTGTTGCAGACGCCTTGAGCCGTGAGCCATTTGTCCAATCATGTGTGGGTCATCGCCTCATAAATGAGCCATATACCTCGCTGTTGGACCAGGTCAACAGTGTGAATGACAGACTCGTACAGGATGTCTTCAGAGTGTCCAACAACTGTCAAGCTGTTGTAGATGATAGTAGTGAGATGCCAAATGAGACAGTTCAAGATACAGTTCCACCAAACAAAAAAGGCAGATGAAGTTGCTGCCATCCTCAATGTTCAGTCCAGCGGAGGTGTGAGTCATATGATGGGAACTGGTGTTGACCCCAATTTTCTGCTGGATGAAAACCAGTCATCTTCATTCCCACAGAGCCAGCTTATCAATTGGCAGGAGTCTGACAACACAATCAGCAGAGCCATGTACTATGTACAGAGACATAGAAGACCTACCAAACGTGAAAGGGCTAATGAATCACGAAGCGTGATTAAGCTACTGAAACACTGGACCAGACTCACCATACAGAATGGCATGCTGTACAAGGCAAGGAAAGATCCTCACATGAATAAGAAAATCCTCCAGTTCATAGTACCTGACTCAATGAAGCAGAAAGTTCTCCATGGTCTCCATGATGCAGCGGGTCACCAAGGCCAGCACCGTACCTTGTCCCTGGCGAGGCAGAGATTTTTCTGGAGTGGCATGGGCCATGATATAATGAACTATGTTCGGTCCTGCCAGCGCTGCATTGTAGGGAAGACACCGGAACCACACAGCCGTGCGCTACTTCAAAACATAGTCACTACTGAGCCTATGGAATTAGTCTGCATAGACTTTTGGACTGCTGAGCAAGGGAACAAGTCTGTGGATGTTCTAGTTGTGACTGATCATTTCTCCAAGATGGCACACGCCTTTCCCTGCAAGAATCAGACTGCCAAGGAAGTTGCTCGTCGTCTCTGGAACAACTTCTTTCTCATTTATGGGTTTCCTCGCCGTATACATTCTGACCAAGGGGCCAACTTTGAGAGCAAGCTAATCAAAGAGCTTCTAGAGATGGCTGGGATACAGAAATCCCATACAACCCCTTATCACCCCATGGGGAATGGTATCGCAGAGAGATTCAACAGGACTCTGGGAGACATGATCAGATCCCTTCCCCCTCAGCCAAAAGCAAAGTGGCCACAAATACTGCAGCTACTAACCTTCTGCTATAACTGCACAGAGCATGAGACTACAGGGTTGCACCATTCTACCTGGTGTTTGGAAGGATCCTCGTCTACCTGTTGATGTGATGTTTCAACATGCCCTCAACAATGATATTGTTGTCAACTACTCAGACTTTGTTTCTCACCTAAAGAAAGATCTACATGAGGCTGCTCAGATTGTGCAGAAAAACAGTCTCAAGGAACAGACTCGCCATGCCAATCTATACAACCGCAAGTTCAAGGGATCACCTCTCGTCATTGGAGACAGAGTACTGATCGCCAACAGAGGAGTGCCAGGAAAACGCAAGATTGCAGACAAGTGGGAATCTACCCCTTATGAGGTCATATCAGTCAAGCCTGATATCAACGTCTACAAAGTTAAGGATGTCCTAACGGGCAGAGAGAGAGTTGTCCACAGAAATCTGCTACTCTCTGTTAGCTTCTTGCCATGTGAGAGTGCTGGAGACCATGAATCTGACAGTACTGCTGCTATGCATGGAAGTGGTCTATGTCCAGATGTACCTGATGTAATGGAGGACAGTGATGTCCGCACAGTCAATTGGCTGATGCAGTCCGGATGATGGAACCCATTCAGATGATGACGACTCACTTGACCGGGAATCCTGTGCCATCCAGTCTGACTCTCTCTCAGTTGTTACATCCAGTCCAACCAGTCACCCGATTCCTGTCCACAATATTGGCCACTCAACAGTCGATGATATAAAAGATCCAAAACATTGCCCAGACATGGTAATAACCCCTACCAACTCTGTCCATCCAGACGTGCCCTCTCCTGATAAACTCCTCATAGACATTGACACCCCTGTGACAGCTGCTCCAGACGGTGACTGTTCAGACACTGCCCTTCCAGACTCCTTAACCCAGACTGTTTCCACACAGCTTGACCGTATTCTTAGGGACCGTGGTTCCATTAGGCCCCCAGACGTCTTATTTGTGAGATGAACAATCAAACAGTAGATGAGACTTCTTTATCTGCCGTATCTGTTAGTTCCCTGATTCAGTTTTTTTCAAATGCATTTTCAATTTAAGTAACAGAGTTAGGACAGTATTAAGCATTGAAGTGCTTGAGTAGTACTTTTAGGATCACAGGAACATTGTTTACATTTCAGAGGCGTAATGGGCACCTTTGAGTCTGTGTTTAGCTAGGAGTTTGATCGCCTCCTTTCTTTACATACTCCTTTTTGGGAGAGTTTTTACACTGACAAGTATACACAGTTTTGTTCCTAGTGTTGCACACTTTCTTTTTGCTTTCCCCTTGGTACACACATTTTTTAATTTGTTTGTTTGTTTTTGTTTTGTTCGATCCGAAATATTACTTTTCATATTTAGCAGAATTTCAGGGGGGTGTATGTAACGGATATTAGATACAAAAGTTGAAATTCTTGCTAAAATGTGTTTGGTAAACATCTTTGTATATATTTTATAACTGCCTTGGGATGAGTGGTGTTTGGCGCCCCCTACTGGTTGCCTATAAATAAGAGGGGAAACCGGAAATTCCACACAGACGGTTTTGCACTCTTATGTGGTAAGTCATCAGGTCTGGTTCTCCTCTGACTTGTTTTTGTGATTTTGTTCGGGGACTAAATTGGAGTGTTGTTGCAGTGCACAGAGAACAGGTGGACTAGTAGGGGAGGCTGACGGGATGTTTTTGTCGACCACTCATTGCAGGTAAAAGTGTAAATAATTTGATGTGTCAGTTATGTTTGTCAGTTTGTCAGTTGTATTAGCCTGTTTGTCAGTTATGTTTGCCTATTTGTTAGTTTGTTTATTAGCTGTTTTCATGACAACATGGCCGTTATTTTCTGTTAAGCACTAGAGGGTGCTATTTAGTAATTTAATGATTAATTTTGATTGCTATCTGTGTTTGTTTTTCTAGATTGTTTTGTTTATAGAAGAAAGATGAAATTGTATGGGATTTATATTAAAGATGTATTATTAAGTATAATCACTATACGATCGCATGTTATAGAGAAAATATGTTGATAAACTTCATTGTAATAATCATTTGTCACAGACGGTTTTGCACTCTTATGTGTGCACAGAGAACAGGTGGACTAGTAGGGGAGGCTGACGGGATGTTTTGTCGACCACTCATTGCAGGTTGTAAAATAAACCACTTACAATCCAACCCACTGTCCACAGTCTGTATGACAGGACCGGTAAAAAGGAAGCTGTTACACAGGTTCTCAATATTGTGATCCTTGACCCTCGTGCTTTTTGTCCTGAGACGTGGGACCCAAATATCCTGGAAAACACAGCTAATCATCAAATGCTCTTGGTTTGTAAAAGAAGAGACAGAAGACATTTTAATCTCACTCTTTATTCACAACAGTGTTCTTGGACATAATTGGGAATACATCCAGTTCTTTGGATTGGGAACAATCCCACACACCGATTGTATCAGGAGCTTTACTGTTCATAATACATGACTCATGGCTCTCATCTTTTGCCTCAACATAAATGGTTTTCCAGATGTCCTAATCCTTCAGAAGCAGGATTTATCAGAAATAATATCTTTGCAACTTTTAGGAACCCTCTTATTCAATAACTATATCCTCCCACTAGCTCAGAAAATAAGATTGATTACCATAACTATGATAATGATAGCCATCTCTACATTGCAATACCAGGTGACTGAACACATACATGCACAGAACACGTGCTTAGAACAGATCCATGTGTGGATGTGCCAAAACTTTCTCCAGCTGAATAGAAACAAAACTGAAGTGATCTTTAGACCTAACAAGGAAAAATCTAGAGTTACAGATCAAGAAACAATGCACAGCTTCAGTTATTACAACTGGAAACTACAGATCAGGTTGAACTCTGCTCTGAACATTCAGAGCCACATAAAGAAAGTTACAAAGTGAACGTTCTATCACCTGAAGAACATTTCCAGGATTTTAGGAATAATGTCTCAGCCAGATCTAGAGAAACTCTTCCATGCGTTTATTGTTAGTTGCATTGACTACTGCAACAGTGTCTACTGCGAAGACACTGTTGCAGTGTTGTCAGGACTGAGACCAATGCCGTTGTCTTACTCATTCTGCTGCATGTAGTGATGTGTCGGTCGCAAACGATCCGGCTCTAAGAGCCGGCTCTTTGAAGTGAACGATTGGAACTGGCTCCACAATGGGAGCCGTTTTAGGATCCTATTTGAGAGCCAGGTTTTTTTCTACAGTATATCGCTTTCTCTCCGCCTCCCTGTCGTTGTGCTTGTGCTCTGCAAGTTTTTTTTGTCCTGCGGTGCCTCGCTGTGCCCCCCACCCCTTCTCCTCCCCCTTCTCCTTCTCCTTGCGTGTTTTGCTCTTCTGCCAGTGCTAGAGCGGAGAGTTTTTCTGCTCTCATGTCAAGCGTGTGCTCCACACATCTGACCAATCACACATAGTTTCAATTAATAATGTGGTGGGAAAACACTGAAAAAAAAGTTTATCTACACTTTTTTTGTGGAAACGGCAGGCAATTGGCCAAGCTGTATAGCGTTCGTCGGGAGGTATTTATGTACAGACACTCACTCAGCGGTCAAGTGATTTAATACGGTGAGTTCTTCATCTCTAGTGGTTCAAAACTTTTGTTCACATGTTTTTTTTTATCTTTCATAGTTTTATACTTTAATTTGGCACCTTTTCTGTTATGAAGCTGTTTGATACTTTTTCGTATTGTGGTGGGTGTTTGTATTTATATTTAACTGTTTAATTTATTTTAAGTTATCTTTGCTATTTTGTGATAATTTAATTGGTTATAATAAAAGGTTTATTTATAAAGCATTGTTATGCGGCATATTTACTCATCATAAGTGCTTAACAATGTCAATAATGAAACAAAATAGGCTATTATAAAATTTCGTTTAAGCTATTAATTAGATAATATCAAAAATATATATGGGGAGCCCTTTGGGAGCCGGTTCCACAGTAAGAAGAGCCATTAGAGCCGCATCTCGAAAAGGAGCCGAAAATCCCATCACTGGCTGCATGTGCAAGACGTAACTGACAGTATCCGGTTTAGGATTTTCAAAAGCTCCTCCAGACTCAATACATAGAACGGACATATTTAATTATTTCTTGCATGGCCCGGTACCAATTGGTCCACGGACCGGTACTGGTCCACGGCCCGGTGGTTGGGGACCACTAGTGTAAAGCACTTTGAACTGTCTTGTTGCTTAAATGTGTTGTAAAAATAAAGTTGATAAATTCAATGATATTATGTTTTGCAGTAAGAGAAAGAGTTATAAACCTCATGATTTGTGGAAAATTGTGGTTCATTTTCATGGAATGCTTCATGAGAAGCTTCTGAAAATGATTATCAGTCTTTGGTCTGGTGCTGCATTGAACATTTGGTTACAGTCATTGGAATTAGCAAAGCTACACCTGAGATTTCTTGGAAATTAAATGCAAAAAATTGTTTCTGTGGAACAGAGGTATCCAACTCATGTCCCCTGTAGCTAGTGATGGGCCATCATGTTTTAGATGTCCCTGCTCCAACACAGCTGTTTTTTTCCTTAGTATAATTCCAGAAACACCTAGAAAATGGTGTTTCCTGGAATCAACAGAATTCTGTTGAAAGACTGATCCCATCACAGCTTCTGTATGGGAATTGGTAATTTGTTTGTACAGTTATTTTTGTAGTACACAACTCCAGGCATGTGCCCACACCCACCCAAAAACACACATAAGCTCAACCACACACAAGACCTGTGAAAACAAAATCAAGAAAATTTTCTCGAAGTGGCCCAAGAGACATTGCTGGTGTCCTCCAGAAGTAAGAAGCATTTTTTCCCTTTGATACTGTACCTTTCTCTGATGAGACAGAAACCCTGATGGCAATACTAGTTCTCTTTGAACAATAAAAAATTTAATCTCTGTGTAACACAACCAAACACATGGAGAGACACTGCGTCAGTAAGAAAGCTGCTTCCTGGAGTGTGTAAAGCTATGTGAAGCTGTGGGTCTCTGGGTCGTTGCTACAGAGCTGCGTCACAGAGGGAAACTTAGCTGCCCTGTATGAGCACACCGGGCCATGCAGGCACATGTAGACAAAACCAGTATAACTACAATTAAACATGCATGGCTGCACTAAACTCTGAGACATTTCAGTTTGCACACACTCTGCATTAAGACTTGTTAACTCAGGAACAAGGAGCCAGGTGTGATCAGGAAGGTGCTGATGAACCACATCAAGAAACTGATGTAAAAAAAAAGTGTCATTCAAAAAAAAAGCAATTTCTGCAAAACCTATTTGTGACCACTCCCAGAAACAGAAACAATCTGAGGAAAGTGGACATGTATAGGTGTCTTATAATTATATAGCTATATAAAGTCAATTAAAGATGCAGATTACTTGAAATGTTACAAATATCTAGGAAAAAGGCCAATCCAGCCAAATTTGCAGTACCTTATTTTACACTTCTGAAAAATTACAAGGATTTGGGAAAGGGAGACGTGCTTTCCAGCAAATATGGGGTTATTACGGTAATTTCAACCCACTGCAGCAGGAAGTGAAACTAATCTGAGGGGCACTTTTGATAGACAGTAAATTATGAAAATAACTAGCTAGATATTGAAAGTTCCTGTTGTTATGGATAAATAGGCAAATATATTTACTCACAGGACACTTAAAGAACTGCATACAATAAAAATAAGCAAAAATATCCAGGCGGAGGTTTGAAGTTAAGGGATTAAAGTGTTAAATATGAATGCACTGATATGAAAATGTGGTTTCTGGGTCGAAAGCTGATATTCGTCAATGTCACATAGATTTAAAATATTTCCTTAAACTTTCAACACTGTGTAGAAGCAACCACAGGGTCTTCATTTTCTGCTTCAGTTTAACACCCCATAAATCTGTCCACATCACAACTTCCATATTTTTCAAAGTTTTCGGTGAAAATTTAAATTATGTGGTATGGTTGGTTGAAAAGCCTTGAAAAGGTGGGTGGGGTTTGAGATGAGAGAGGACGCTCACCCAGGGCACCAAACAGGCTAGGACCACCCCTGGTCAGAAGGGCCGGTGGCAGCCTCGCTTTTGTCATTCTGCCCCAAGGCAAATGTGACCACGGTGTACAGTAGCTTACCACCATCTGTGTATGAATGTATGTATGAATAAGTGAATCACTGACTGTAGTGTAAAATGCAGGCCATTTACCACTTCAGCTCATATTAATGTTTTAGCATTTTTTTCTAAATATTTATTTTTATCCTCGAAAATTAAAACACTAACCTAGTGACCTAAGGTACAGTAGTGTAATCATCTGTAGAAATGAGCAGTAGTTAATTTTATTCCCTAAAACTGTTTTTTACTGCTAACAAGCTAAATCTAATATCAACCTGCCATTACTGCAACTCATTTGATTGTAACAGTGCAGATGGAGCACAGTTTGTTGTTCAAAATCTAAAGTCCAAGTAAGAAATGACACAGGCATATTTCATGGATCATAACCAGGCTGCTTCAAAATCCAAGAAGAAAAGGCTCACACAGATTTGTCCATCTTTGAGTCAACCTTGGAGACAGATTTAGCCTCCAGATTACTGCAGTGGGGAAGGTGTGTGCATCTTTGTGTGCTTGGAGGAGGGGTACTCCTGTTACATTTACTAAGACTCATCAACTTGAATAAATTTGTCTCCAAAACTGTGTTTTGTTGTGGACCTTTCACTAATCATCGCTAAACAAAATGCCAAGACTCTTTGACCGCAAGGCAATTACATTTTATATTTGAAGTGCAGCCAAAAGACCTTAGAACTTGCTCTCCCAACAAGCTCATTAAATTAGCATGTTGGAGCTTCTCCCCAGCTAGATGCTCTATCACGCAGACTGCCTCCCACACTGTTATTTGTGCAGAGGGCCTGAGCACAGCACATTTTCTTTTTTTGTTACTGATTTTTTGCATTGGACCAAGTGGAGTTTTTCTTTTGGCTTCTTGAGATCTTTTTCTGTTACAAAAAGCATCATAAACCATTTGGAGCATGTCTCTGAACGGTTAAAGTGAATATTAAAGTTGACATGAATGAAAAATCTCCACCGTAAGTGTTCAAATTACACACACAATTTGGCACAGACAGTGGGTTGTGCCAGGTTATATCATCTTATCTCTCTGTGGTGACACACATAAAAAGATGTTTCCATCAAAAGGAAGACAGTCAAAACTGCTGAATTACCAATAATATTAAACCATGTTGCAGCAACATGTCCCTTATTTAATGTTAAACTAGTCTAATCAAATAAGATAAGAAAGGCAGGAAAAGTCTGAGATTTTAGACTTTAGGCTGTAGGCAGCACTGTTGCCTTGCAGCAAGAAGGTAATTTGTTCGATTCCCGGTCAGGGGTCTTTCTGCATGGAGTTTGCATGTTCTCCCTGTGCATGCGTGGGTTCTCTCTGGGTTCTCCGGCTTCCTCCCACAGTCCAAGAAACATTACTGTCAGGTTAATTGGTCTCTCTAAATTCTCCCTTGGTGTGAGTGTGTGCTTGGTTGTTTGTCCTGTATGTCTCTGTGTTGCCCTGTGACAAACTGGTGACCTGTAAAGGGTGACCCCGCCTCTCACCCGAAACGTTTGCTGGAGATAGGCACCAACACCCCTCCTGACCGCACTAAGGACAAGGATGTACATAAAATGGATGGATGGATGCAAAAGTTTAAAATTGATGGTCCTGATGGCTCAACATCACAAAGGAAATTCCACTGCAGGAATTTTCTACACTGCCCTGTAAAGAAGACTCTATCATGATCTGGTAGGTTCAACTGGCATTCTTCAGGATTGAAGGTCCTCATTAATGATGAAAATAACTTTGCGCTGAAGAATAACAATTTACTTGATCATCATACATGTTCTAAATCTGTAGTGTCAAACTGCATTCCTCGAGGGGCAGAGTCCAGCAACTTTTCGACATGTCCCTTGTCCTACACACCTGAGTTAAATGGCTAAAATACCTCACCAGCATGCAGTGTAGTTCTATACAGAGTTCTGCTAATGAATTAGTATTAGCTCATTAACAGACCTTTCCATATCCATTCTGGACTCATTCCTCTTCCTGGTGTGCTGAAGCAGGGAAAAAACTAAAAGCTGAAGAAGACCAGGCCTTGAAGACTGCAGTTTGAGAGTTCTGACTCATTAAAAATAATTGCCAAATAATGGTCGCTCTATGAGCGACGGATCACTATAAGAATCTAATTTTGTGACTCTGAAAAGAACCCTATCTACAGGATCTGTTCACTTTAAACAGCATTTTTGAACATTTACTTCTTTCTGAGAACAAGCCATTATTTTCCCTAACACATTTTGAAATTCAGACTGAAGAGTGATGTGTCTAACCAGGTTGTCTGCAGCACTTGACCACCAAAGAGCTCTGTACGCTAACGACTCCTTTTCACTCTCTACACTTCAGACTTCCAGCACAAGTCTGACTTCTGTCATTTACAGAAATACTCAGATGACTTCCCAGTTGTTGGGTTTACCAGAGATGGGTAAGAGGCTGAGTACAGAGTGGTGGACTGGTGGACTGCTTTGTGTCATGGTGTGGGAACAATCATGTCATCTTGAATGTGAACAAAACAAAGGAGATGACTGTAGATTTCAAACACCATTTTCATCATGGGAAAAGAAGTGCAAGTGGCTGAGGAAAATAAATACCTCGGTGTTCATCTGGACAACAGACTGGACTAGAGAAGCAACAGTGAAAAATCTATAACAAGGAAACAGAACAGACTGGACTTGTTGAGGAAGTTAAGATCCTTCAAAGTTTGCAAGCAAGACCCTGCAGAGGAGAAACTTATGGAAGATTTCCTCCACTATAGCACTTTCTTTCTGCTGTCATCTGCTGGTTCATCAGCATTAGAGAAAGGGATTTAAAAAGGTTCAATAACCTGATAAAAAAGGCTGGTTCTGTTCTGGGAACGACTGTGGAACCTCTGGAGATAATGATGCAAAGAAGGATTGTTCATAAAATCAAGAAATTATGGACAATCATGAGCATCTTTTTCTTAGCACTGTTATAGAAAAACTGAGTGTCTTCAATCAGAGGCTTCTTCAGATATGCTGTCATATTGACTGATATTGGTGGATTACCAACTTCCTGACAGACAGGAGGCAGTATATGTGGCTGGAAAAAAAAACACTTTTGCTCGACCCTCAGGCACACTATCATCCATCTGGACAAGAACTTTCCTCCACCAGAGCAGTTTCTTTCCGTCAGCCATTAGACTGATGAACAATTGTTATTTGACTCTGGCATAACACAACCTCTTTATCCACCTGCTACACTGCACGTGCATATATATATATATATATATATATATATATATATATATATATATATATATATATATATATATATTTCTTTTTCTTTTTCACAGTCATATTTTATTCCTGGCCTGTGAACTTCTTTAATGGCAATTTCAATTAAAGTTGAATTTGTCTGATTCTGATACAAGAGATTCTTCCTGCCAACTGCCATCACTATCTGCAATAACTATGAAGAAAGCTAAATGAGTTACAACATTTAATTTACTTCATTGATTAATAAGGTAGCATTGGGTTGAACTGAATTGAATTCTCCTGTCCCAAGCTTTCTTCCCAGACTTCTAATTAGATGTTTGGCTCCTTCACACAGTCAAATGCATAATTGTAGACTAAACCTTGTCATTTGAATACTTTCCTTCTCAAAGAGTTTTTCACCTTTGGGTCAACAAAATTGGGTAAACAATGGCAAAGTCCTGATTAAAATAAAGTTAAGTTTTTAAACTCCTGTTGGTAATTACCAAGAATTCCAGATAAAATGTAATAAAAATGTGCCTTAGTCATGGACTTAGGTAATGTTAGTTTTGTGAGTAAAAATGTCAAAATTTCCAAAAATGTTTTATTACTTTGGTGTACAACCTCTAAACTTTTCAGTGAATACATTTTAAACCAACTGTCAGGGTCACACATGACTTTAAAAGTGATTGAAAGTGCATTACAGAGGGCTAAAAGGAGCTGGCTAATAGGAATAGGATCAGTCTCCAACAATAGAGTAGAGGGACACAGTGGCCTATCTAGGCCTGTTTAGCAACCCTAAAACTGTATCTCAGCACCCCTGAATAAGGTTGCCACCCTTCCCGTAAAATACGGAGTCGTCCCATATTTGGCCGTTAAATGTGCGTCCTATACTAAACGTACACATAACTGGTAGGCAGTGCTGTCAGTAACGCGTTACAAAGTAACCTTTTTCAGTAACGAATAATCTAACGCCTTGCTATTTCAAATCCAGTAGTCAGACTACAGTTACTTATCAAAATCACTTTGCGTTACTGTGCGTTACTATCTTCTTTTGTTATTTAATCGTGTTTCCTCTACGCGTCTTGTCAAGTGACCGAAGTATCTCATGTAAACAATGGAGGGAGATGCGCATTTTGCTGGTAGAAAAACAGGAACTATTTTGAGTTTCTGTCGCCATGTCCGACTTTTTTTCTTAAGTCGCTTGCAAATTTAATGAGCGGCAGGTTGTGCCTTTTTCGGCTAGTTTTCGGGCGTGAAGTTACTCATTTAGGCTTGGAAATATGCAGAGACTCATAATAAATCCCAGAATTTATCCGTCATTAAGGTAGTCTTACTCAGTCTCTCCTTGTCCATTATTTCCCGGACAATCCATCCCACTGTGTCTTTGTTAATGTCAAGTTAATATATTACCTCTGAATGACGTCAAGTTTCGCGTTGCGCTCCAGAAACATCGAGACTAATTTGAACAGCGCAATAAACGTGAAAACAGCCACGAATAAACGTGTCCGTAGTTTGCAATAATTATAATGGCAACTTAACGCCATTATAATTATTAATATTAAGATAAGTGTCACAAATCTGTGCAGCCATCTGAGTTGTGGAGCTGCAGGAGGAGCTCTGTGCGCAGCGCTGTGACACCAAACGCGGGTCCGTAACGCAGAACATGAAGGCTGGGGAGAAGGGGGGAAGCTGGGCAGATTCCATGTCCTTAGAAACAAAAACGCTTTTAAAAATACTGACGTGAGTGAAAAGACGTGCATTATAAGCTTTGCAAGGTTGGTGAAGAGTGCGTTTATTAAAGACAATACTGTGGAATTCCCAATAGCAGTCTCGTCCTGACGAGTCTGCCGCCTCCTCTCCTCCCTTGAACACAACCCAAGCGTTACAACAATTATATATTTTTTTAACCAGCTATAAAGGACCAGACTTGTATCATCAGCCCCTTTATTCAGATGACAATTTGTAATGCAAAATATTATGCTTAGTAATTTTTTGCAGTGGGCAATGCAGTTCTTAATTAATTTTGAATTATTTTTATATTTATCAATAAAATTGTGTATCTCATTGGCTTTATTTATTTGAAGAGCATTTTGTAGTTCTGTACAAAATGTTGTATATGTGCAAAATATTTGGATAAATAATGGGTTAGTCTGATCCCGGTCTTTAGCCTTGTTAATTACTCTTAATGGTGTTTTTTGAAGTTTGATTAGTGAATGTTGTGTTGTTTTGTAATGAATTACCCAAATATATCTGGAGTCACGTAAATAAGGTAAAACTAAAGAACAGTGCAGAATGTCAGGCTGTTTCTGTGTGAACAGAAAGGTGTTTGGTACTTAAACTATGATAGGCCCACTTCATGAACTGTGAACTGATATAGTAAAATTATATAGTTCCATAGATGGACATCCGTTCTCATTTAAAAAAGGCCAACAGCTGCATAAAGTTCAAATAAAAATAAGGGTAATGCAATTTCTAAGTAGGATTTTCAAATAAAGTTCAGGTTAAAGACTAGTTTTCACTAGTCATTAACCTGAACGTCTACCTTGATAATAAACTGGTTTTAGGTTTATTAATCCTATGCATTTAGTAAAATGTTCTTCAAATGACTGGAAATGCAAAGTTTTGAGTAGATTTCATTTTAATTGCCAGGGGAGTGTTGGGTTCCATGTTTTTCTGTGTATTTATTTCTAGTTTCCTGTGTGTCTGAGTCTCTGTGTTGTCCTGTCTATCCCCTTGATTAGTTCCCAGGTGTGTCTTGTCCCCTGATTACCTCATGTGTATTTAGTGTCACCTGTGTCTCCATGTCTTTGTTGGGTCCTCGTCTCATTTTGGCTTCAGTTCTGCATCAGTTTGTCCATTCGTTTATCCTGTTTTGCTACCAGTGTTGAGCCTTTGGATTCCGCTCAGCTGTGCCGCCAGGAGTTTTGGACTTATTGTGTTTTTTTGTCTGGATTAAATTCATTATTCTACATCTTTTCTGGGTCTGCCGCGTCTACCTCACCTCACACCACACCAACTCATGACAGAAGGACCCAACCAAGAACAACGAGGTGAGGTTGCTGCTTTCATGGCCCAGAATAACCGTGAGGGATGGATCCAGCAGCAGTTGGAGTTGGCACAAAGGGATCTCTACGAGGACGTAGAGATCCTGCCTTCTCCGCTGCTGCTGGAGGAGATGGGCTTAGAGTCGGACTACGACCTGCTGAAGAACCAGACTCGCACCCCGATAGCCACCTCCAATGCTTCCCCGACACTCCCTTCAAACATTCCTCTAATAGAATCCGAGGAGGATTTTTCTTACCTTTTTGAGCAGTTTAAGAGAGACTCCGTGTGTCCGGTTTCTCATAGAGGTCGAGATAGTTTTCGACCTCTATGACGAGTTTCTTCGGAGAAGACAATCCGTCCCAGCCACTCCTCCGGCCCCAGTTCCGTCATCTCCAGTGTCTGCCACACCTGCTCCAAGAACTGCTGCTGCTCCTGCAGTTCCTGCGTTTTCCGGGCCGGCGCTGCCTTCAGTCTCCGCCGCAGCCGTCTCTCGGCCTCTCGCCGCCGCAGCCTCCGCTGCAGCACTTCCGCGACCAGAGCCGACGGCAGTTTCTCCTCCTCGTTCAGAGCACGCTGCAGCGGCTGCTGCAGCCTCTGTTCCTGTCTCTGTGCCTCCCGCAGCCACTGCAGTCTCTGCGCATCCTGCCCCAGTTAGTGGATTTTTTGTTCCCTCGTTGAACCCCAGTGCTCCTTCCGAGAACCCCAGTGCTCCTTCCGAGAACCCCAGTGCTCCTTCCGAGAACCCCAGTGCTCCTTCCGAGAACCCCAGTGCTCCTTCCGAGAAC